>NC_132919.1:72266278-72486278 GCF_047675955.1 Chlorocebus sabaeus
GGCCTGGTTAATTTTCACCTCAAATGTTTTCCCACTTGACACAGGAGAAGAGGGTTGTGATGAGTTCTGGAGGACATCAACATTTGGTCAGCTGTTTGGAGACATTGCAGAAGGCTCTCAAAGGTTTGTAAACGCTTTTGAAATATGCTGATTTCACAAAACCCCCAGTTTAAGAAGGACCATTTTATACTTAGACTTGAAGTATAAATTGAGGTAGGTCTACTTTATATACTAGATATTGCTCTTGCATTCATTTATGGAGTTGGAATGAGCTTTTTGCTATAGTTTGAAACATTTATTTTCGATCCTGTTTTGGAGGATGATAGAGAATTAAAAGATAAATGATGACGGGTAATATAAGATACCTGGGGAGGTCGGGTGCAGTGGCTCACTCCTGTAATCCTAGCACTTTGGGAGGCTGAGGCGGGCGGATCACAAGGTCAGGAGTTTGAGACCAGCTTTGGCCAACGTGGTGAAACCCCATCTCCACTAAAAATACAAAAATTAGCCGGGCATGGTGGCGGGAGTCCCAGCCTCCTGAGTAGCTGTACAGAATCACGTTTTTAGTATCTACTAAAAATACTGTCTCTACTAAAAATACAAAATTAGCTGGGCGTGGTGGTGGGTACCTATAATCCCAGCTTCTTGGGAGGCTGAGGCAGGAGAATAGTGTGAACTGGGGAGCCGGAGGTTGCAATGAGCCGAAATCACGCCATTGCAGTCCAGCCCGGGCAACAGGGCGAGACTCTGTCTCAAAGAAAAAAAAAAAAGAGAGATACCTGGGAAAAGTTTTTTTTTCTGTTTTTTTTTTTTTTTTTTTTGAGACGGAGTCTCGCTGTGTCGCCCAGGCTGGAGTGCAGGGGCACAATCTTGGCTCACTGCAAGCTCCGCCTCCTGGGTTCACACCATTCTTCTGCCTCAGCCTCTGGAGTAGCTGGGACTACCGGCACCCGCCACCAAGCCCAGCTAATTTTTTTCTATTTTTTAGTAGAGGTGGGGTTTCACCGTGTTAGCCAGGATGGTCTCGATCTCCTGACCTGGTGATCCACCCGCCTCGGCCTCCCAAAGTGCTGGGATTACAGGCATGAGCCACCACACCCGGCAAAGTTTTTTTTTTCTTCACATGTTTTTTTCTGATTAATCTCGATAAGAAGATGGACTTTTTTTTTTTTTGAGACGGAGTTTCACTCTTGTTGCCCTGGCTGGAGTGCAGTGGTGGAATCTCAGTTTACCACAACCTCTGCCTCCTGGGTTTAAGCGATTCTTCTGCCTCGGCCTCCCAAGTAGCTGGGATTACGGGCATATGCCATCATGCCCAGCTAATTTTGTATTTTTAGTAGAGACAGGGTTTTTCATGTTGGTCAGGCTGGTCTTGATCTCTCAACCTCAGGTGATTCACCCGCCTTGGCCTCCCAAAGTGCTGGGATCACAGGTGTGAGCCACTGCATCTGGCGACGTTTTTTTTTTGTTTGTTTGTTTTAAGACACAGTCTCACTCTGTCTCCCAGGCTGGAGTGCAGTGGCACAATCTTGGCTCACTGCAACCTCCACTTCCTGGGTTCAAGTGATTCTCCTGGCTCAGCCTCCCAAGCAGCTGGGACTACAGGTGCATCCCACCATGCCTGGCTAATTTTTTGTATTTTTAGTAGAGATGGGGTTTCCCCGCATTAGCCAGGATGGTATTGATCTCCTGACCTCGTGATCCACCTGCCTCGGCCTCCCAAATTGCTGGGATTACAGGCATGAGCTACCATGCCTGGCTAGAAGATGGACATTTTACTCTAGAAAGATTTTTACGATGTTTATGGAGCAAATTTCCGGGAAAATAAATGTAAAATATAAGTCATGAGCTTGATTATTCATGCTTATAATGACTAATTCTATTTTTTGGGAATAATGAAAGTAAAAGCAGATTTTACTTTGATCCATCAGAAATGAACCTAATTCAGCTGAGGTTTTTTTTTTTTTTTTTTCTTTGGAGACGGTGTCTCACTCTGTCGCCTAGGCTGGAGTGCAGTGGCGTGATCTCTGCTCACTACAACCTCCGTTTCCTGGGTTCAAGTGATTCTTCTGCCTCAGCCTCTTAAGTAACTGGGATTACAGGTGCCCATTACCACGCTCGGCTAATTTCTGGATTTTTAGTAGAGATGGGGTTTTGCCATGTTGGCCAGGGTGGTCTTGGACTCCTGACTTCAGGTAATCTGCCTGCCTTGGCCTCCCAAAGTGTTGGGATTACAGGTGTGAGCTACTTTGCCCGGTCTCAGGAGTGCAGTGGTGGAATCTCCGCTCGCCACAACCTCTGCCTCCTGGGTTCAAGTGATTTTTCTGCCTCAGCCTCCCAAGTAGCTGGGATTACAGGCATATGCCACCATGCCCGGCTAATTTTGTATTTTTAGTAGAGACTGAGTGTTATTTTCTTTCTCTTTTTTTCTTTTCTTTTTTTTTTTTTTTTTGAGACAGAGTCGCTGTGTCACCCAGGCTGGAGTGCAGTGGCGCCATCTCTGCTCATTGCAACCACTGCCCCCTGGGTTCAAGTGATTCTCTTGCCTCCGCCTTTTGAGTAGCTGGGATTACAGGTGTGCACCACCATGCCCAGCTAATTTTTGTATTTTTATTAGAGACAGGGTTTCACCATGTTGGTCGAACCCCTGACCTTGTGATCTGCCCGCCTCGGCCTCTGAAAGTGCTGGGATTACAGGCATCAGCCACCGTACCAGGCCTTTTTTTCTGTTTTAATTGTGGTAAAATATAGATAACGTAAAATTTACCATTTTCTCTGTTTCTAAGTATATAGTTCAGTGGCATTAAGTACATTCATTTATTGTATAATCATCACCACTCTCAATCTGTAAAACTTCACTCATCTTCCCAAGTTTACATTCTGTAATGTCTCATTCCCGCCTTCCCCCAGTCCCTGGCAGCCACCATTCTGCTTCCTTTCTTTATGAATTTGACTACTCTCTATACCTGATATAAGTGGAATCATACCATATTTGTCCTTTTGTGACTGGCTTATTTCACTTAACATAATGTCTTCAAGGTTCATCTATTTTGAAGCATTTATTAGAATTTCTTCCTTTTTTAAGGTTGAAAAATACTCCTCTCTACATATATACATTTCGTTTATCCATTCATCCACTAGTGGACACTTGGATTGTTTTAACCTTTTGACTGTTGTGATTAATGGTGTTGTTAATGTTGAGTATTTGTTTTTATGTTAGTTTTAATGTTAATCTTCCTTATTCTATCATTAGCAGATGAATGTATCTTAAGTTAAAGGTAGCTTGTCCCACATAAGGAGTAATGAAAACTGGAGAGGAGAAAGGTCCAGTAATTTTTCAAATAGATCTTTTTTTTTGACCTTTAGTACTGCATAGGCCACAGCTAACCCTTACCAATGAACTTTATGCACATTACAAGCATTTGAACTACTGAATATATTTATGGTTTTGAAAGGATTAATCTTTCTGTCTTCAAAGAATACCATTTAAGTTATTTGGAGCATTCTTTGTGACTTCCTTTTTTCATCCTCTTATAGTAACATCTTTACCAGCAATGACTGATCGTTTGGAGTCCATAGCAAGACAGAATGGGTAAGTAGTCTTTCTGTAGGCAGAAATGTTTAAGTTAGTGTTAACTTTGGGTGGCTTTGTTTATGTGTCTTCTATTAATTTTTGTTTTGATTTGTTCCTGCTAGACTGGGCTCTCATCTCAGTGCCAGTGGCACTGAATGTTACATCACGTCAGATATGTTCTATGTGGAAGTGCAGTTAGATCCTGCAGGACAGCTTTGTGATGTAAAAGTGGCTCACCATGGGGAGAATCCTGTGGTATGTGTTGTTGATATTTCACTGGAATCTGTGGGGTTTATGTAGGGACATTAATTTTAAAATTAATTGGTGGGGTTTAAATAGCTTGGGTTTAGGTTTTTTCATGAGCCACTGTAGAGATGATGTGATGGGCTACAAAATCAACAGCTATAGAATGGAATTTAGAAAACATGGGTCCCATCTCTGACATCATCCAAAGACTTTGACCAGTGGAAACACCATAGGAAACCTTTTCTTTTCCTTCCTTCCTTCCTTCTTTTCTTTTTTCTTTTCTTTTCTTTCTTTCTTTTTTTTTTTTTTTTTTTTTTGAGGCAGTGTCTCATTCTGTTGTCCAGGCTGTAGTGCAGTGGTATGATCTCGGCTCAGTGTAATCTCCGCCTCCTGGACTCAAGTGATTCTCTTGCCTCAGCCTCCCAAGTAGCTGGGATTATAGGTGCGTGCCACCACGCCTGGCTAATTTTTGTATTTTTAGTAGAGATGGAGTTTCTCTATGTTGGCCAGGCTGGTCTCTAGCTCCTGACCTCAAGTGATCCACCCACCTCAGCCTCTCAAAGTATTGGGATTATAGGCGTGGGCCACTGCACCCAGCAGGAACCCTTTTCATTTCATATCAACAAATGTGAGCCGCAATGGAACAATAGGTGCTGGGGATACAGAAATAAATGACTCAGGGTTCCTATCCTCAAAGAGATTATAATCAAGAACAGATGATCTGAAAAATTCTGTAATGGAGATGAATGTAAAATGTGTGTAACCAGACAATTTGATATGAATTCCATGTATGGCATTAGAGTTCTTAATGTTTTAAACAAGCTACTGAAAGTTGATTCCTTTAAAAACTATTTCATATGCTTTGACTTTAAATTTCTCACCCTAATCCTATGGTTCACCAAGTAGGAAGAAGGTGCTTTTTAATATTTTAATATGAGGACTATCTGTAGTTTTAACGGTTTTGCTGTAAAACATGTGCTATAGAAAGAGAAAGACTTTTGATATCTTCAAAGTTGCTAAAGTAGTTTTAATGTTTTAACATAATTTCTTTGATTTCAGAGCTGTCTGGAGCTTGTACAGCAGCTAAGGTGAGCAAATAAGATTTATATTCCTTGATATTGACAGACAGTGTTCTTTACAGCTAGGTTTTAAGACTGGTCAGAAGTTATTCTCCTCAGGAACAAGTTTATTTTCCTGGGCAAAGACTTTTAAGGTCTGTACTTAATCACATCCTGAATTGACATAGCATAGCTTTTCACCCTACTCTATCCCAGGGCTTTTTTTGTTTTTTTTTGAGATGGAGTCTTGCTCTATCGCCCAGGCTGGAGTGCAGTAGCACGAGCTCAGCTCACTGCAACCTCTGCCTCCTGGGTTCAAGCAATTTTCCTGCCTCAGCCTCCTAAGCGGCTAGGACTGCATATGTGTGCCACCACGCCCGGCTAATTTTTGTATTTTTAATAGAGACAAGTTGGCTGGGTGCGGTGGCTCACGCCTGTAATCCCAGCACTTTGGAAGGCTGAGGCGGGTGGATCCACGAGGTCAGGAATTCAAGACAAGCCTGGCCAAGATGGTGAAACCTCATCCCTATTAAAAATATAAAATTTAGGATCACACCTGTAATCCCAGCACTTTGGGAGGCTGAGGTGGGTGGATCATGAGGTCAGGAGATCAAGATCATCCTGGCTAACATGGTGAAACCCCATCTCTACTAAAAAAAAAAAAAAAAAATTAGCTGGATGTGGTAGTGGGCATCTGTGGTCCCAGCTACTCGGGAGGCTGAGGCAGGAGAATGGCGTGAACCCGGGAGGCAGAGCTTGCAGTGAGCCGAGATCTCACCACTGCACTCCGACCTGGGTGACAGAGCAAGACGCCGTCTCAAAAAAAAAAAAAAAAAAATTAGCTGGGCGTGGTGGCCAGTACGTGTAATCCCAGCTACCCATGAGGCTGAGGCAGAAAATTGCTTGAACCTGGGAGGCGGAGGTTGCAGTGAGCTGAGATCGTGCCACTGCACTCCAGCCTGGGTGACAGAGCAAGACTCCATCTTAAAAAAAAAAAAAAATAAGGGCCAGGTGCAGTGGCTCACACCTGTAATCTCAGCACTTTGGGAGGCCAAGGTGGGCAAATCTAAGAGGTCAGGAGATCGAGACCATCCTGGCTAACACGGTGAAACTCCATCTCTACTAAAAATACAAAAAATTAGCCAGGCGTGGTGGTGGGCGCCTATAGTCCCAGCTACTCGGGAGGCTGAGGCAGGAGAATGGCATGAACCCAGGAGGCGGAGCTTGCAGTGAGCTGAGATCGCGCCACTGCATTCTAGCCCAGGCACAGAGCAAGACTGTCTCAAAAAAAACAACAACAAAAAAAATAGAGACGAGGTTTCGCCATGTTGGCCAGGCTGATCTCGAACTCCTGACCTCACGTCTCCCAAAGTGCTGGGATTACAGTTGTGAGCCACCATGCTGAGCCCTTTTCTTTTTTTTTTTGAGACGGAGTTTTGTTCTTATCACCCGGGCTGGAGTATAATGGTGCGGTCTCGGCTTACTGAGCACCTGGCCCCTTTTCTATTTCTTTTTTTCTTTTTTTTTTTTTTTTTTGAGACGGAGTCTTGCTCCGTCACCCAGGCTGGAGTGCAGTGGCCGGGATCTCAGCTCACTGCAAGCTCTGCCTCCCAGGTTCACGCCATTCTCCTGCCTCAGCCTCCCGAGTAGCTGGGACTACAGGCGCCCGCCACCTCACCCGGCTAGTTTTTTGTATTTTTAGTAGAGACAGGGTTTCACCATGTTAGCCAGGATGGTCTTGATCTCCTGACCTTGTGATCTGCCCGTCTCGGCCTCCCAAAGTGCTGGGATTACAGGCTTGAGCCACTGCGCCCGGCCCCCTTTTCTATTTTTTAATTTTTTTTTTTTTTTGGTGAGATGGAGATTTACTCTTGTTGCCCAGGCTGGAGTGCAGTAGTGCGATCTCGGCTCACCACATCCTCCACCTCCGAGGTTCAAGCGATTCTCCTGCCTCAGCCTCCCGAGTATCTGGGATTACAGGCATGTGCCACCACGCCTGGCTAATTTTGTATTTTTAGTAGAGACGGGGTTTCACCATTTTGCCCAGGCTGATCTCGAACTCCTGACCTCAGATGATCTGCCCGCCTCAGCCTGCCAAAGTGCTGGGATTACAGGCATGAGCCACTGTGCCAGGCCTATTTTTTTTTTTTTTTTTTTTTTTGAGACAGAGTCTCGCTCTGTCACCCAGGATGGAGTACAGTGGCACAGTCTCGACTCACTGCAAGCTCCACCTCCCGGGTTCATGCCATTTTCCTGCCTCAGCCTCCCGAGTAGCTGGGACTATAGGCGCCCGCCACCACGCCTGGCTAACTTTTTCTATTTTTAGTAGAGACGGGGTTTCACTTGTGTTAGCCAGGATGGTCTGATCTCCTGACCTCGTGATCTGCCCACCTCGGCCTCCCAAAGTGCTGGGATTATAGGCGTGAACCACTGCGCCTGGCCCCTATTTTTTTAATTTTTAATTTTTTTTTCTTATTTTGCCTCAGTTTCCCAACAGAAAGATATCCCAGGGTCTCTTAAACTTGATACTAATGACAATTTGGATTGGAAATTCTTTGCTCCTGGGTGGCCTGGTGCATTCTACTACGTTTAATAGCATCCCTTGCCTCTTCATTAGTTGCCGGTAGTTATCTCCTTAGTTGTTACAACCATGTCCCCTGGGGTGCAAAATCACCCCTGGTTGGAATTGCTGATCTAGGTTTAGGAATTCCATATAGCTGGGGGTGGTGGCTCATGCCTATAATCCCAACAATTTGGGAGGTTGAAGTGGGCAGATCACTTGAGGCCAGGAGTTCAAGACCATCCTAGCCAGCCTGGCGAAACTCTTGTGTCTACAAAACATACAAAAATTAGCGGAGTGTGAAGCTGGGCGCGGTGGCTCGTGCCTGTAATCCCAGCACTTTGGGAGGCTAAGGCAGGCGGATCACAGCCTGACCAACATGGAGAAACTCCATCCCTAAAAATACTAAATTAGCCGTGTGTGGTGGTGCATGCTTGTAATCCCAGCTACTTGGGAGGCTGAGGCAGGAGAATCGCTTGAACCTGGGAGGCAGAAGTTGTGGTGAGCCAAGATCATGCCATTACAGCCCAGCCTGGGCAATAAGAGCAAAACTGTCTCAAAAAAGAAAAAAAAAAAGTTACCTGAGTGTAGTGGCTCACATATGTAATCCCAGCTACTTGGGAGGCTGAGGTACAAAATGGCTTGAGCCTGGGAGGTGGAGATTGCAGTGAGCTGGGATCACATCACTGCACTCCAGCCTGGGTGATGGAGCGAGACTGTCTCAAAAAAAAAAGAATTGTGTGTGGAACAAAATAAATAATAAGTAATCATTGAATCAGAGAAGGCTTGATAATTGAGTATAATACCATGAGAATAACTTTTTCACTTTGATTTTGGGAAAAATTGTTTCATTTAGAAGGTATACATGTGTTACAGGAAAAGTGCTAGGCTTGAAAACAGTCGCTTTTAGCACATGGTGGATTTTTTCACTTTTAATTGAGTGGAAATATCTGTACTTAAATATAAACTCAGAATTAAGACTTGTGGGGAATTTAAGGAAGTTATTACATACACTTTGTTTTGAGCATAGCAGAGTTCTCAGGTACCACATGAGGATGTCTTAGAGTGTTCACATTGAGAAAATAAGTTGTGTGTGTGTGTAAAAGTGTTTTTTTTTTTCTTTTCTTTTTTTTTGTTTTTGAGACGGAGTCTCGCTCTGTCGTCCAGGCTGGAGTGCAGTGATGTGATCCCAGCTCACTGCAATCTCCACCTCCCAGGCTCAAGCCATTTTGTACCTCAGCCTCCCAAGTAGCTGGGATTACATATGTGAGCCACTACACTCAGGTAACTTTTTTTTTTTCTTTTTTGAGACAGTTTTGCTCTTATTGCCCAGGCTGGGCTGTAATGGCATGATCTTGGCTCACCACAACTTCTGCCTCCCAGGTTCAAGCGATTTTCCTGCTTTAGCCTCCTGAGTAGCTGGGATTACAGGTACCTGCCATTATGCCCGGCTAATTTTTGTATTATCCGGGTGTGGTGAAACCTTATCTCTACTAAAAATACAAAAAATTAGCTGGGTGTGGTGGTGCTCGTCTGTAATTCCAGCTACACAGGAGGCTGAGGCTGGAGAATCTCATGAACTTAGGAGGGAGAAGTTGCAGTGAGCTGAGATCGTGCCATGCCATCACACTCCAGCCTGGTGGACAGAGTGAGACTCTGTCTCAAAAAAGAAAAAAAAAAAAAGAAACAATGTTGACTTTTACCTGATATTTAGTCATTTAGTATAGATGGTAATATTAAGGTAAAGAATATATTTTGCTGCTACTCTTATTTCTTTTTACTCTCTTAATAGCACTGTGGCCTGTAAGTGCTCAGTAAATGCTCACAGAATGTCTGCTCAAGTGTCTGAGCTTGTCATGGCAGTTTAGCTTTCCAGAGAGCTTTTTTTTTCAAGTTTGAAAAAAGATATCAAGAGTTAGAATTCTGGAGATGTATTGGATTCCTAAACCTATCCACAAAAACCCATTTGGCTGAGAATCAAAGCATGAATATTTGGTCCTAGAAAGCCACAGGTCATGGTAGTAGTTTATTTTTTCTGGGGTAGATCTGGTCATAGCAATATTTTCTAATGGGTAGTTTGCCTCCAGAGTACCCACTACCTTTTCTCTGGGTCTCCATCTCTGTCCTAGTATTTATTTTCCCTCTCATCTTTGCTCTTATGTTGCTGTATACCCACAAGTGTTATGTCTTCCCAATTTTTTTCGTTCTTTTTTTTTTTTTTTTTTTTTGAGACAGTCTTGCTCTGTCGCCCAGGCTGGAGTGCAGTGGCGTGATCTTGGCTCACTACAAGCTCCACCTCCCGGGTTCACGCCATTCTCCTGTCTCAGCCTCCTGAGTAGCTGGGACTACAGGTGCCCGCCATCACACCCGGCTAATTTTTTTTTTTTTTTTTTTTTTTTTTTTTTTTTTTTTTTTTGAGACGGAGTCTCGCTCTGTCGCCCAGGCTGGAGTGCAGTGGCGCGATCTCGGCTCACTGCAAGCTCCGCCTCCCGGGTTCACGCCATTCTCCTGCCTCAGCCTCCCGAGTAGCTGGGACTACAGGCGCCCGCCACCTCGCCCGGCTAATTTTTTGTATTTTTAGTAGAGACGGGGTTTCACCGTGTTAGCCAGGATGGTCTCGATCTCCTGACCTCGTGATCCCCCCACCTCGGCCTCCCAAAGTGCTGGGATTACAGGACACCCGGCTAATTTTTAAAAATATTTTTAGTAGAGATGGGATTTCACCATGTTAGCCAGGATGGTCTTGATGTTCTGACCTTGTGATCCACCCGCCTCGGCCTCCCAAAGTGCCGGGATTACAGGCATGAGCCCCTGTGCCCGGCCCTTCCTAATTTATTTTCTTCTCATTATCTCTGCAATCAAAAGTTTTATTTCTGTTGACATCCAAATTCAATTACATATTTGGAGGAAAGGAGCTGGGTGTGGTGGTGCACACCTGTAGTCCCAGCCACATGAGAGGTTGAAGTGAGAGCATTGCTTAAATCCTGGAATTAGAGTCTGGCCTGGGCAACATAGGGAAACCCCATCTCTACAAAAACATTAATAAAAAGGGAAAAGAGCCAGGCGCGGTGGCTCACGCCTGTAATCCCAGTACTTTGGAAGGCCGAGGCGGGTGGATCACGAGGTCAGGAGATCAAGACCATCCTGGCTAACACGGTGAAACCCCCTCTCTACTAAAAATACAAAAAATTAGCCAGACGTGGTGGTGCATGCCTGTAGTCCCAGCTACTCGGGAGGCTGAGGCAGGAGAATGGCGTGAACCCAGGAGGCGGAGCTTGCAGTGAGCCGAGATGGTGCCACTGCACTCCAACCTGGGCAACAAAGTGAGACTCTGTCTCAAAAAAAAAAAAAAAAAAAAAAGGAAAGTTGTTAATAATTGATTTAAATCAGGTTTCATTACTTGGGAGCTAATAAAACTACCTGGTAGAGAGGTTTTGACCACCTTCCTTTTAACTTTCACACTGCTTATTGGCACCTTCTCCAGCAAAAATGGAGCAGAGAGACAAAGGAAAATATTTTCTTTTCTTTTGCTACTTTTCGTTGATGCTAGAAAACTTTTGAGGAAAACAGTTAAAGCTGATTGTTAAAATCAGTTTTATATAGCTGTGATTTTTGGCACTTTGTTGTAAGATGGAGTAGTAATTTTATGTTGTATTTTCCTCTCTTTCCCCTCTTCCCTGAACTCCTTGTAGGGAAAAAAATTTTGATGAATTTTCTAAGCACCTTAAGGGCCTTGTTAATCTGTATAACCTTCCAGGGGACAAGTAAGTATTTTTAATATTTTTGCTTTTGTTTGGAAAAATCAGTATAAATCTATAAGCCACCTTATGCCTAGAAATTTGCCAACTCTTCTACTATTTGTCACTCCTAGTTTCTACTTACACTGTAATCTGTAGCTCAGCTTCCAACGTTAGGCCTTTCAAAGATATCTTCAATCGGCAGTGCCTGCATTAATTGATCATAATGCTGGAAGACAGAATATAATCTTTGAGATGTCCAACATTCCAATTTCTAGGCTGAAAGGAATTAGTTGTTGTGGAACTGGCTTTAATTCTACTTTTAACCTACCTGGGATTCTATTAACCTATTTGGGTTTTAAAAACAGAGATGAAAATAAGCTTTGAAGTGCTAAAAATAGGCTTTAATAGTAGTGAAGCCAGTCAAAGTGGCCCATGCCTCTAATCCCAGCACATTGGGAGGCCAAGACAGCAAGATTTCTTGAGCT
Organism: Chlorocebus sabaeus; assembly: GCF_047675955.1. NCBI lineage: Eukaryota > Metazoa > Chordata > Mammalia > Primates > Cercopithecidae > Chlorocebus > Chlorocebus sabaeus. The sequence goes on from NC_132919.1 coordinate 72,277,942, forward strand.
CAGGAGATCAATACCAGCCTTGGCAACATAGTGAGACCCTGTCTCTAGCAGAAAGACAACAACAACAGCTTAGATGGGTGGTGGTGAGTGCCTGTAGTCCCAGCTACTTGGGAGGCTAGGGTGGGACGATCACTTCAAATTAGTAGTTTGAGGGTGCAGTGAGCAGTGATTGTGCCACTGTGCTCCAGCCCGGTCGACAGTGAGATGCTGTCTCAAAAAAAAATTATGTAGTGACAAAAATAATTTTATTTAAAAAATTAATGTTTTAGGCTGGGCACAGTGGCTTGCACCTTTAATCCTGGCACTTTGGGAGGCCGAGGTGGGTGGACCACCTGAGGTCAGGTCAAGAATTAATGTTTTTTTTTTTTTTGAGACGGAGTCTTGCTCTGTGCCCCAGGCGTGAGTGCAGTGGCGTGATATCGGCTCACTGCAAGCTCCGCCCCCTGGGTTCACGCCATTCTCCTGCCTCAGCCTCCCGAGTAGCTGGGACTACAGGCGCCCGCCACCACGCCCGGCTAGTTTTTTGTATTTTTTAGTAGAGACGGGGTTTCACTGTGTTAGCCAGGATGGTCTCGATCTCCTGACCTTGTGATCCGCCCGCCTCGGCCTCCCAAAGTGCTGGGATTACAGGCTTGAGCCACCGCGCCCGGCCTAAGAATTAATGTTTTAATTTTTTTTTTTTTTAATATGGAGTGTCGCTCTGTCACCCAGGCTGGAGTGCAGTGGCACAACCTCAGCTCACTGCAGCCTCCGCCTCCTGGGTTCAAGCAGTTCTCCTGCCTCCGCCTTCTGAGTAGCTGGGATTACAGGTATGCACCACTACACCCGGCTAATTTTTTTTTTTTTTTTGAGATGGAATCTTGCTTTGTCGCCCAGGCTGCAGTGCAGTGGTGCTATCTCAGCTCACTGCAACCGCAGCCTCCTGGGTTCAAGTGATTCTCCTTTCTCAGCCTCCTGAGTAGCTGGGATTAAAGGCGCCGGCCACCGCACCTGGCTAAGTTTTGCATTTTTAGTAGAGGTGGGTTGTTTCACCATCTTGGCCAGGTTGGTCTCGCACTCCTGACACCTTGATCCACCCGCTGTGGCCTCCCAGAGTGCTGGGATTACAGGTGTGAGTCACTGCGCCCGGCCGCCTGGCTAATTTTTGTAGTTTTAGTAGAGAAGGAGTTTTACCATGTTGGTCAGGCTGGTCTCAAACCCCTGACTCAAACCCCTGACCTCATGTGATCCACCTGCCTCGGCCTCCCAAAGTGCTGGGATTACAGGCATGAGCCACCGCGCCTGGGCAGTTTTCTTTTTGTTTTTTTGTTTTTTGAGTTTTTTTTTTTTTTTTTTTTTTTGAGATGGAGTCTTGCTCTGCCACCAGACTGGAGTGCAATGGCATGATCTTGGCTCACTGCAACCTCCGCTTCCCGGGTTCAAGCAATTCTGCCTCAGCCTCCCAAGTAGCTGGGACTATAGATGCATGCTGCCACGCCTGGCTAATTTTTTTTTTTTTTTGTATTTTATTAGAGACGGGGTTTCACCGTGTTGCCCAGGCTGGTCTCAAACTCCTGAGCTCAGGCAATCTGCCCACCTCGGCTTCCCACATTGCTAGGATTATAGGCGTGAGCCACGCCCTATTAGCCACACCCGGCTACTTTTTGTATTTTTAGTAGAGACGGAGTTTCGTCATGTTGGCTAGGCTGGTCTCAAACTCCTGACCTTGGGTGATCTGCCAGCCTCAGCCTCCCAAAGTGCTGGGATTACAGGCGTGAGCCACTTCGCCTGGTCATAATTTTCAACTATTAACTCATGTTCTTCTCATCTACTCTCCAGCAAACTGAAGACTAAAATGTACTTGGCTCTCCAATCCTTAGAACAAGATCTTTCTAAAATGGCAATTATGTACTGGTAAGACTTGTAAAACCTTAATTCTACATGATCCCTTAAGTTTTTCTCCAAGGAGATTAGGGTCCTATTTTATACATCTCTATTAAGCTTGCATGATATATGTCCTTTCTCTTCCGAAATGATGATTGTATTTGAACTTCTGAGTATCAGTATCATTAAGTTGTTGGTTACCATAGGTTTTGTCTCAAGACTCATCAGACTCCATGGAGTCCCATCTGAGAAATAATAGTCTAAGTGTAATTTTTATTCACCATACTACATACTGGTGTGTACTTGGAAATAATCCCTTTACTTTGGAGGTTAAATACACTTGCTATATGCTCAATTACAAGACAGAACCATTATGATAGTATTATAAGACTTTGGGCTGGGCGCGGTGGCTCACGCCTGTAATCCCAGCACTTTGGGAGGCCGAGGCGGGCGGATCACCTGAGGTCACGAGTTCGAGACCAGCCTGTCCAACATGGTGAAACCCCGTCTCTACTAAAAATACAAAAATTTAGCCGGGCGTGGTGGCGGGCGCCTGTAATCCCAGCTACTCGGGAGGCTGAGGCAGGAGAATCACTTGAATCTGGGAAGTGGAGGTTGCAGTGAGCTCAGATTGTGCCACTGCACTCCAACCTGGGCAACAAGAGCGAAACTCCGTCTCAAAAAAAAAAAAAAAAAGACTTTGGAGAGGTGAACTCCATATCACAGTGTGTACCAAGACCATCAGGCATTAAATATAAGCAAACATAGATCACTTGTCTTACAGGAAAGCAACTAATGCTGGTCCCTTGGATAAGATTCTTCATGGAAGTGTTGGCTATCTCACACCAAGGAGTGGGGGTATGTGATCCTATTTTGCTTGTTTAGAAACATGTGTAATTTAAGTTGAGGGTCATTACTTTTCACCTTTAGTTTGTTTGTTTGTTTATTTTATTTTTTTGAGACAAAGTCTCACTTTGTCGCCCAGGCTGGAATGCAGTGCCATGATCTCAGCTTACTGCTCCCTCCACCTCCTAGGCTCAAGTGAATCTCATGCCTCAGCCTCCTGAGTAGCTGGGATTACAGGTGTGCACGGCAATAGCCAGCTAATTTATTCTATTGTTGGTAGAGACAGGGTTTCACCCTCTTGGCCAGGCTGGTCCTGAACTCCTCACCTCAACTGATCGACCTACCTTGGTCTCCCAAAGTGCTGGGATTACAGGCATGAGCCACTGCATCTAGCCCATTTACTTATTAATTTTTATTCTTATGTATCTGTTTATTTTTCTTTTCTTTTTTCTTTTTTTTTTTTTTTTGAGGTGGAGTCTCGCTCTGTCGCCCAGGCTGGAGTGCAGTGACTGGATCTCGGCTCACTGCAAGCTCCGCCTCCCAGGTTTACGCCATTCTCCTGCCTCAGCCTCCCAAGTAGCTGGGACTACAGGCGCCTGCCACCTTGCCCAGCTAGTTTTTTTTTTGTATTTTTTTAGTAGGGACGGGGTTTCACCATGTTAGCCAGAATGGTCTTGATCTCCTGACCTTGTGATCCGCCCGTCTCGGCCTCCCAAAGTGCTGGGATTACAGGCTTGAGCCACCGCATCCGGCCTGTTTATTTTTCTTGAGACGGGCTCTCACCAGGCTGGAGTGCAGTGGCAGAATTTTGGCTCACTGCAACTTCTGCCTCCTGGGTTCAAGCGATTCTTGTACCTCAGCCTCCCGAGTAGCTGGGATTACAGGCATGTGCCACCACACTCAACTAATTTTTGTATTTTTAGTAGAGATGGCGTTTCACCATGTTGGCCAGGCTGGTCTCAAATTCCTGACCTCAAATGATCCTCCCTCATCGGCTGCCCAAAGTGCTGGGATTACAAACAGGTGTTAGCCACTGCACTAGTCCTATTTATTTATTTCTGAGACAGGGTCTTGCTCTGTTGCCCAGGCTGGAGTGCAGTCATGCAATCATGACTCACTCCAGCCTCAACCTCCTGGGCCCAAACAATCCTCCCAACTCAGTTTCCTGAGTAGCTGGGACTACAGGTGCAGGATACCATGCCTGGCTAATTTTTATTGTTTTATGGAAACATGGTGTTACTAAGTTGCCTAGGCTGGTCTTGAACTGGGATCAAGTGATCTTCCTGCCACTGCATTGCAAAGGGTTGGGATTATAGGCGCCTGGCCTCATGTTGGGTTTATAAACATATAAAGCAGAGGGAGAAAATTAAGATATTTGTGTATTTCGTGATGATTTCTTTCTTTCTTTTTTTTTTTTTTGAGGCAGAGTCTCACTCTGTCTCCTAGGCTGGAGTACAGTGGTGCGATCTTGGCTCATTGCAACCTCTGCATCCCGGGTTCCAGCAATTCTCCTGCCTCAGCCTCCCATGTGGCTGGGATTACAGGCACGTGCCACTATGCCTGGCTAATTTTTGTATTTGTACCAGAGACGGGGTTTCACTGTGTTGGCCAGGCTGGTCTTGAACTCCAGACCCTAGGTGAGCTGCCTGCCTTGGCCTCCCAAAGTGATGGGATTATAGGCATGAGCCACTGCGCCTGACCTTTTCGTGATGATTTCTAAGCTGTCAATACCTATCCTTCCCATTTTTGTTTGTTTGTTTTGTTTTTGAGACAGAGCCTTTCTCTGTCCCTCTGACTGAAGTACAATGGCAGGAACATAGCTCACTTCAGCCCTTAACTCTTGGGCTTAAGTGATCTTCCCACCTTAGCCCCGAGTAGCTGGGACTTCAGTCAAGTGCCACCATGCCACTTTAACAACTTTTTTAGAGATGGGGGTCTCACTATGTTGCCTAGGCTAGAGTGCAGTGGTGCAGTCATAACTCACTCTAGACTTGAACTCCTGGCTTCAAGTGATCCTCTGGCCTCAGCCTCCCAAAGTGTTGGGATTATAAGCGTGAGCCAGTTCACCTGGCCTTTTTTTTTTTTTTAAATCAATTGTGTGAAATAAATTGTTAGTCCCAGAATCCATACCTAATCTTGTGTCATATGTCTTTTTTTTTTTTTTTGAGATGGAGTCTTGCTCTGTCACCCAGGCTGGAGTGCAGTAGCTTGATCTTAGCTCACTCCAACCTCTACCTCCCGGGTTCAAGCAATTCTTCTGTTGCAGCCTCCCAAGTAGCTGGTACTACAGGCATGTGCCACCATGCCTGGCTAGTTTTTTGTGTTTTTAGTAGATACGAGGTTTCACCATGCTGGCCGGGCTGGTCTTGATCTCCTGACCTCGTGATCTGCCCACCTCGGCCTCCCAAAGTGCTGGCATTACAGGCGTGTGCCACCCCGCCCGGGCGCCTGTCATAGTTCTTTGTTTTTTATTTTTATTTTTTCAGACATGGTCTTGCTTTGCCTTCCAGGCTGGAGTGCAGTGGCACGATCACAGCTCACTGTATCCTTGACCTCCCACCTTATCTTCCTGAGTAGCTAGGACTACAGGCACTCACCAGCAGGCCAGGCTAATTATTATTATTATTATTATTATTATTATTATTATTTTTGAGATGGAGTGTCACTCTGTTGCCAAGGCTGAAGTGCAGTGGAGTGATCTCAGCTCACTGTAACCTGCGCCTCCTGGGTTCAAGCGATTCTCCTGCCTCAGCCTCTCGTGTAGCTGGGACTACAGGTGCATGCCACCATGCCCAGCTAATTTTTTGTATTTTTAGTCAAGACGGGGTTTCACCATGTTAGTCAGGATGGTCTTGATGTCCTGACCTTGTGATCAACCTGCCTTAGCCTCCCAAAGTTGTGGGATTACAGGCATGAGCCACCGCGCCTGGCCAATGTTTTGTATTTTTAGTAGAGACAGGGTTTCACCATGTTGGCCACGCTGGTCTTGAACTTCTTACCTCAGGTGATTCACCTGCCTCACCTCCCAAAGTGCTAGGATTACAGGCATTAGCCATTGCGCCCAGCCTATTATTATTACTTTTAGAGATGGAGTCTCACTGTGTTGCCCATGCTGGTCTCAAACTCCTGGACTCAAGTGATCCTCTTGCCGCAGCCTCCCAAAGTGCCAGGATTACAGGTGTGAGCCACCATGCCTGCCATATTTCATAAACTGTTTTGGAACTTGACTCTTCATATATGTTAAACTACTTTCTTGAATATAGGTTTATATAATAAATGTTTATGTTTTTCTGTGTTTGTAATTTACCTGATAAAGATACAGTTATGAGTTTTCTTTTTCATAGGTCATTTAATGAACCTCAAGTACTATGTCTCTCCTTCTGACCTGCTGGATGACAAGACTGCATCTCCCATCATTTTGCATGAGAATAATGGTAAGACTTTAATTTTAAAGGAATTAAAGGTTTTGTTCGGTGCTCAGGTTGCCTTTAATTTCTGGTTTGCTATTCTCTAATGAGTTTGCTGACCTTACCATTTGCACCTTATACACACAACACCTCACACACATATGTATACATCGGTTCACAAGTACATACACACATATGTATATACACAATACACATATACACACATACATAGTAGAAGCTTAATAAGTACTTTTGGGCTGGGCACAGTGGCTCACGCCTGTAATCCCAGCACTTTGGGAGGCTGAGGTGGGCAGATCACGAGGTCAGGAGTTCGAGACCAATCTGACCAACATGGTGAAACCCTGTCTCTACTAAAAATACAAAAATTGCTTGGGCATGGTGGCGCGTGCCTGTAATCCCAGCTACTCAGGAGGGTAAGGCAGGAGAATCACTTGAACCCGGGAGGTGGAGGTTGCAGTGAGCCAAGATCGTGCCACTGCACTCCAGTCTGGGTGACAGAGTGAGCCTCCATCTCAAAAAAAGAAAGTATTTTGAATAAATAAGTAAATGAGCGAGTCATAAGAAGAGGTATCAACCATCTGACCTGAGATAATCAGCTTACTTACTCTTTTAAAAGTGAAGAAGGATGGGCATGGTGGTTTATGCCTGTAGTTCTAGCTAATTGGGAGGTTTGGGCAGGAGGATTGCTTGAGCCCAGGAGTTTGAGACTGTAGCATACCGTGATTGTGCTTGTAAACAGTCATGGTACTCCAGTCTGGGCAACGTAGTGAGTTACTGATCAAAAAAAAAAAAGCGAAGTTAGTTTTCTAAATTAAAGAACTATAGTAATGGACGTTATTTTCTGTTTGCCCTTAATACAAGAAAAGATAAAGAGAAATAGACTGCTAGGCATGGTGGCTCACGCCTGTAATCCCACCACTTTGGGAGGCTGAGGTGGGCGAATCACCTGAGGTTAGGAGTTTGAGACCAGCCTAACCAACATGGAGAAACCCTGTCTCTACTAAAAATACAAAATTAGCCAGGTGTGGTGGTGCATGCCTGTAATCCCAGCTACTCAGGAAGCTGAGGCAGGAGTATTGCTTGAACCCGGAAGGTGGAGGTTGCAATGAGCCGAGATTGCACCATTGCACTCCAGCCTGGGCAACAAGAGCAAAACTCCGTCTCAAACAGAAAAAAAATGTGAAATGGACTAATACCTCCTTAGGTCCCTTTGTAGCTTCCCTCATTGACTCCATCCCTTTATTGTTCGTTTGTTTATTTATTTATTTAAGATGGAGTCTCACTCTGTCACCCAGGCTGGAGTGCAGTGGTGTGATCTCAGCTCACTGCAACCTACATCTCCTGTGTTCAAGCGATTCTCCTGCCTCAGCCTCCCAAGTAGCTGGGACTACAGGCGTGCACCACCATACCCAGCTAATTCTTGTATTTTTAGTAGAGATGGGGTTTTACTATGTTGACCAAGCTGGTCTTGAACTCCTTACCTGAAGTGATCCACCTGTCTTGGCCTCCCAAAATGCTAGGATTACCGAGGCATGAGCCTTAGTGTCAGGCTCCTTTATTGTTATTATAATTTGGCATGGGGAACAGGGTAGGTCTCACTGTGTTGCCCAGGCTGGAGTACAGTGATTTGATCACAGCTCACTGCAGCCCCCGAAGCCCTGGGCTCGAGCCATCCTCCTGCGTTGTCCTCCTAGAGTGCTAGGATTACAGGTGTGAGTCAGTGCACCAGCCTGTCCTTTTATTATGATCCTACTTAAATGCATTCTGAGGAAAAAATAAGTAAATATTGATACTGAGCCCTTCAAAAATGATGTTTTTGGACTGCATTGTTTTTGTGTTTTATTTACTGACAAAAATAATTATTGGTTGGTTAGAAAGGTAACTTCCAGGATTTCTATTTTTTTTTTTTTTCCCAGACAGAGTCTCACTGTCACCCAGGCTGGAGTGCAGTGGCGTGATTTCGGCTCACTGCAAACTCCGCCCCCTGGGTTCAAGTGATTCTCCTGTCTCAGCCTCTTGAGTAGCTGGGATTACAGGCACCTGTCACTGCACCTGGCTAATTTTTGTGTTTTTAGTAGAGATGCGGTTTCACCATATTCTGCAGGCTGGTCTTGAACCCCTGACCTTGTGATCCATCCGCCTCAGTCTCCCAAAGTGCTGGGATTACAGGCGTGAGCCACCACGCCTGGCCTGATTTCTAAGTTTTATAGGAACTACAGGCCATCTCAAAAAAAAAGGCCGGGTGCGGTGACTCATGCCTGTAATCCCAGCACTTTGGGAGGCCGAGGTGGGTGAATCACGAGGTCAGGAGATCGAGACCATCCTGGCTAATATGGTGAAACCCCATCTCTACTAAAAATGCAAAAAATTAGCCGGGCATGGTGACAGGCGCCTGTAGTTCCAGCTACTCAGGTAACTGAGGCAGGAGAATGGTGTGAACCCGGGAGGTGGAGCTTGCAGTGAGCCGAGATTGCGCCGCTGCACTCCAGCCTGGGCAATAGAGTGAGACTCTGTCTCAAAAAAATAAAATAAAATAAAATAAATAAGGGAATAACAGCATCTGATAAATTATGGCTGACAAATATTGCAAAAATTAACCTTTTAAAACATACTGTGATCCCCGTCATTTGTATTACTTTGAGGAATACCCTTTTTCTTTCCTATCCCCAGTTTCTCGATCTTTGGGCATGAATGCATCAGTGACAATTGAAGGAACATCTGCTATGTACAAACTCCCAATTGCACCATTAATTATGGGGTCGCATCCAGTTGACAATAAATGGTAAGTTAAATATAATTTTAGACTAGCAAAGTCATTTTTCTCAAAGTGCAGCATGGAACAAGTTTTAACCTGGCTCTTACCCTACTTGAATTTCTAGAGGTTGGCCTTTTGTTTTATCCATTCATTGATTTCTCTTTTGTTCGATATCTGAGTGTTCCTCTCCAAAGTCTGCTCATAGAACACATTCTCTGCACTGAGAGGGAAAGAAGAGAACTGTGCTAATTCCTCTGGTTTAATGAGTGCCGCCTTTTATCTTATGTTCATTTGAAGTTACATTGGAGTAGTAACTGGAGAACACGCCTCAGGATAAATGTTTAATAAAATACTACAGCATTAACCAATAGCATGTTTGGGAATTTGGGGAAGTTTCACAGAGTGAGCTTTTGAGAGTTTGTACTCATGTGTCTGTGTGATACATACATGTTTAAGAATAGGTGTTTGTGGCCAGGAGTGGTGGCTCACGCCTGTAATCCCAGCACTTTGGGAGGCGAGGCAGGTGGATCACCTGAGGTGTCAGGAGTTTGAGACCAGCCTGGCCAACATGGTGAAACTCCATCTCTACTAACAATACAAAAATTAGCTGGGCGTGGTGGTGGGCACCTGTAATCCCAGCTATTCTCGAGGCTGAGATAGGAGAATCCCTTGAACCCGGGAAGCAGAGGTTGCAGTGAGCCAAGATTGCGCCATTGTACTCTAGCCTGGGCATTAAGAGGGAAACTCCGTCTCAAAAAAAAAAAGGGGGGGGGTTGGGTTTTTCATTTTCATACGAAGTCAAAATCCAACCCTTCCACCCTCTTTTTTTTGAAGGACCCCTTCCTTCTCCTCAATCACCAGTGCCAACAGTGTTGATCTTCCTGCCTGTTTCTTCTTGAAATTTCCCCAGCCAATCCCAGTATCTAGAGCATTTGTTCAGAAACTGCAGAGCTGCACAGGTGAGTTTTGAGCATCAGGATCTAGTATTTGTTGTAAGTGTGAAAAAGAAACTTCAAAGTCAGGTTATCGTGATGTCTTTCAGTCCTACATGCCTCATTGAAGTATTAACTGGTATAGATGTTATAGTGCTTTGTACTAGTAAATGCTTAGTAAGTAGTCTTTTGGGTGAATGAATGTAGAAATCATGAAGGGGAAACCAAGCTGTCAGTATTTTCATCTTCACATGATCATTATATTGATTCTTGTTTTTCCAGGAATTCCATTGTTTGAAACTCAACCAACTTACGCACCCCTCTATGAACTGATCACTCAGTTTGAACTATCAAAGGACCCTGACCCCATACCTTTGAATCACAACATGAGATTTTATGCTGTAAGTAAAGCCTTAGGGAGCTAGAATGTTATAGGTTATGTTTGGACCCAAGATCATAACCTTCCTTTATAGCATTATTGAGGTCAGATAAGTTTCTTCAAGACTGCTGGATCATGTCCTATTTCCTTAGTAAGGCAGGAAATTACAGAAATCTCAGAAAAGGGCTGGGCGCAGTGGCTCACGCCTGTAATCCCAGCACTTTGGGAGGCCGAGGCAGACGGATCACGAGGTCAGGAGTTTGAGACCAGCCTGGCCAATGTTGTGAAACCCCGTCTCTAAAACGACAAAATATTAGCCGTGTGTGGTGGCGGGTGCCTGTAATCCCAGCTACTCAGGAGGCTAAGGCAGAAGAATGGCTTGAACCCGGGAGGCAGAGGTTGTAGTAAGACAAGATTGTGCCATTGTGCTACAGCCTGGGTGACAGCAAGACTCCATCTCAAAAATAAAAAAGAAATCTCAGAAATGTACTGAAGTAAAAGGGCATGAGCTTCCATTAGGAAACAACAATGTATGTTTCTTTGTTGAAATTTTGGGTGATTAGCCAGGCGCAGTGGCTCACACCTGTAATCCTGGGAATCTGGGAGGCCAAGGTGGGTGGGTCACTAGAGATCAGGAGTTTGAGACCAGCCTGGACAACATGGTGAAACCTCATCTGTACTAAAAATACAAAAATTAGCCGGGTGTGGTGGAGCATGTCTCTAATCCCAGCTATTTGGGAGGCTGAGGCAGGAGAATCGCTTGAACCCGGGAGGCAGAGGTTGCAGTGAGTCGAGACTGTGCCACTGCACTCCAGCCTGGGCAACAAGAGTGAAACTCCATCTCAAAAAAAAGAAAAAGAGGCCGGGCGTGGTGTTTCACACGTCTAATCCCAGCACTTTGGGAGGCCGAGGCGGGTGGATCACGAGGTCAAGAGATCGAGATCATCCTGGCCAACAGGGTGAAACCCCGTCTGTACTAAAAAAAAATGCAAAAATTAGCTCGGCGTGGTTGCATGCGCCTGTAGTCCCAGCTACTCAGGAGGCTGAGGCAGGAGAATCGCTTGAACCCGGGAGGCAGAGTTTGCAGTGAGCCAAGATCACGCCACTGGGCTTCAGCCTGGCAACAGAGCGAGACTCTGTCTCAAAAAAATAATTAAAAAAAAAAAAGAATAAGAAATTTTGGGTGATAGACTCTTTTTTTCTTTTTCTTTTTTTTTTTTTTTTGAGATGGAGTCTTGCTCTGTCACCCAGGCTGAAGTGCAGTAGTGTGATCTCGGCTCACTGCAACCTCTGCCTCCTGAGTTCAAGTGATTCTCCTGCCTCAGCCTCCTGAGTAGCTGGGACTATACGTGTGCTCCACCACGCCCAGCTAATTTTTATATTTTTAGTAGAGATGGGGTTTCACTGTGTTGGCCAGGTTGGTCTTTATCTCTTGACCTTGTGATCCACCCTCCTCAGCCTCCCAAAGTGCTAGGATTACAAGCGCAAGCCACCGCACCTGTCCTTTTTTTTTTTTGTGCCCAAGCTGGAGTGCAGTGGTGCAATCTCGGCTCACTGCAGCCTCTGCCTCTCAGGTTCAAGTGATTCTCCTGCCTCAGCCTCCGGCAAAATCCTGTCTCTACAGAAAAAAAAAAAAACAAAAAAACAAAAATTAGGCTGATGTGGTTGCTCACACCTGTAGTCTCAGCTACTTGGGAGGCTGAGGGGCTTCATCCTGGGAGGTGGAGATTGCAATGAGCCAAGGTTGCACCATTGTACTCCATCCTGGGTAATGGGAGTGAAATCCTGTCTCAAAAATAATAATAATAATGGAATGTTCCAAAACCTCATCTGGACTTGAATTTATTTGAATCTTTGACAATAGACTAAAGTAGTAGTTACCAAATTCTGGCTGCATTATTATTATGTAGGTGTTTTATTAAGAATAGAGATTTTGTGGCCGGGCGTGGTGGCTTACACCTGTAATCCCAGCACTGTGGGAGGCCCAGGTGGGTGGATCACGAGGCCAGGAGATGGAGACAATCCTGGCTAACACGGTGCAACACCATCCCTATTAAAAATAAAAAAAATTAGCTGGGCGTGGTGGCGGGTGCCTATAGTCTCAGCCACTCGGGAGGCTGAGGCAGGAGAATGGCGTGAACCCAGGAGGTGGAGCTTGCAGTGAGCCGAGATTGTGCCACTGCACTCCAGCCTAGGTGACAGACGGAGACTCCGTCTCAAAAAAAAAAAGAGATTTTGCATTTATGGTTTAGGAACCTCTTTAATATAGATTTCTGAGGGTAGTTTTTATGTTAGCTAGGTTAGGAAACCGCTAGCATAGTGCATTTACTAAAAAGACATCTTTTCAGCCTAATGAGTAATTGATTGGCATTTATAATGTCAGCTGATGAAAACATTCACTGTGGAGACTTTTCTGCACTTTTTTGAGTAGGTTTTTTCAGGGTACTTTGTGGTTGGAATACAGTAGGTAACTAAATAGCACTCGTTAACTGTTCTTTTTGCCCAGGCTCTTCCTGGTCAGCAGCACTGCTATTTCCTCAACAAGGATGCTCCTCTTCCAGATGGCCGAAGTCTACAGGGAACCCTTGTTAGCAAAATCACCTTTCAGCACCCTGGCCGAGTTCCTCTTATCCTAAATCTGATCAGACACCAAGTGGCCTATAACACCCTCATTGGAAGCTGTGTCAAAAGAACTATTCTGAAAGAAGGTACTGCCTTTCCTTTGATATGCTTACAGGAAGATGGAGACTGACTTTTCTAGTGGTTTTTTAATTGGTGGCCCATCAGAATCACCTGTGGAACTTAAAAGTGTTTTCTTTTTTTTCATTTTTGGCATAAAAATCAAGCAAACTAGCTGCACGTTGTGGTTCACAACTGTAGTCCCAGCTACTTGGAAGGCTGAGGCAGGAGAATTGCTTGAACCCAGGAGGCTGAGGTTGCAGGGAGCTTCGATCATGCCATTGCACTCTATCCTGGGTGACAGAGTGAGACTCTGTCTCAAAAAAAAAAAAATCAAACCTGTGGAGCTTTTAACACTACAGATTATGGCCAGGTGTGGTGGCTCACACCTGTAATCCCGGCACTTTGGGAGGCCAAGGTGGGCAAATCAGTTGAGCCCATGATTTGAAATCAGTTTGAGGAACATGGCAAAACCCCGTCGCTAGTAAAAATGTAGCCAGTTGTGTGCGCCTGTGGTCCCAGCTACTCGGGATCCTGAGGCAGGATTGTCGCTTGAGCCTGAGAGGCAGAGGTTGCAGTGAGCTCAGATTGCACCACTGCACTCCAGTCTGGGTAACACAATAAGACCCTGTATCAAAAACGAAACACCAGGCTGGGTGCAGTGGTTTGTGCCTATAATCCCAGCACATTGGGAGGCTGAGGTGGGCAGGTCATGAGGGCAAGAGATCGAGACCATCCTGGCCAACATAGTGAAACCCCGTCTCTACTAAAAATACAAAAATTAGCTGGGTGTGGTGGTGCACACCTGTAGTCCCAGCTACTTGGGAGTCTGAGGCAGGAGAATTACTTGAACCCAGGAGGCGGAGGTTGCAGTGAGCCAAGACTGCATTACTGCACTTGAGCCTGGGTGACAGAGTGAGACTCCTTCTCAAAAAAAAAAAAAAAAAAAAATCACAGATGCTTTGTTTCCACATGCAGATGAACTGATAATCTCAGTGGGAAGAGTTAGGAATCTAAACTCCACACATTATTTTGATGGAACCAGTCTGTAGATTAGCATTTGGAGACCGCTGCTTTTTGCAATGTTCTTAACTCTTTTTCTGAACATAGTAATATAACTGGATATTTTAGGGCCTGTACCTTATAGCAGATATACATGAGGTGGAACTTGGAATGGTGTAGTGAGAGAGGCTTTTTTTGAGATAGGGTCTCACTCTCTTGCCGAGGCTGAACCGCCGTGGCATGACCACAGCTTACTGATGCCTCTACCTCCTTGGCTCAAGCGATCCTCCTGCCTTAGCCTCCCGAGTAGGTGGGGCTATAGGCATGTACCCAAGTCTGACTAATTTTTTTCTGTAGAGACTGTGTCTCTCTCTGTTACCCACGTTTGTCTCTAACTCCTAGGCTCAAGCGATCCTCTTGACTCGGCCTCCCAAGGTGCTGGGATAATAGGTGTAAGCCACTGTGCTTGGCCAGTTTTAGGTTAAATTTTAGGTTGTTAGGAGAGTGCTTCCCAGGTTTAGTCCCGAGTATATTTTCTCTCCCCATTGTTTGGAGAACTTAAGCTTACAGCTTTAAGGTTTAGCCCTTTTTTCTCTCAGGATTCTGGAATGCTGATTGATTATTTTCTTTTTTTCTTTTACTATTTTTTTTTGAGGTGGAGTCTCACTCTGTTGCTCGGGCTAGAGTACAGTGGTGCGATCTTGCCCCACTGCAACCTCCGCTACTTTAAAAAACTTTTTTTTAGGCTGATCTCGAACTCCTGACCTCGTGATCCACCCGCCTTGGCCTCTCAGAGTGCTGGGATTACAAGCATGAACCACGGCACCTGGCCTAAATCCTGATGATTTTCAAACATGGCTGTTGGAAGCCTTGCTGTAAATTTTGGCTGTTCTAGCTAACCACAGTTAATTTTAAAAATCTTAAGTCAGAAGCGCTCTGTTGATAGACATGTGTCAGTGCCAATGGTAGACAATAAGAAACAGGGAAGGCAAATCAGATTTCTTTTTTTTTTTTTTTTTTTTTTTGAGATGGGGTCTTGCTTGGTCACCCAGGCTGGAGTGCAGTTGTGTGATGTTGGCTCACTGCAACCTCTGCCTCCTGGGTTCAAGCAATTCTCCTGCTTCAACCTCCCAGGTAGCTTGGATTACAAGTGTCCACCACCATGCCAGGCTAATCTTTGTAGTTTTAGTAGAGACGGGGTTTTGTTGTGTTGGCCAGGCTGGTCTTGAACTCCTGACCTCAGTGGTCTGCCTGCCTCAGCCTCCCAAAGTGCTGTGATTACATGCATGAGCCACCATGCCTGGCCTTTTTTTTCTTGATACAGGGTCTTGCTCTGTTATCGAGACTGGAAAGCAGTAGTATAGTCATAGTTCACTTTGGCCTCAAACTCCTGGGCTCAAGTGATACTTTTCCCTCAGGCTCCTCAAGTAGCTGGACTATAGGCATGCACCACTACATCTAGTCAAATTAAAAAATTTATATTATACTTATTTCATTGTGCATATTTATACAGCAACATTTTTTTTTTGTAGAAATGGGGTCTTTCCATGTTGTGTAGGATAGTCTTGAACTCTTGGTCTCAGGCAGTCCTCCCACCTCAGCCTCCCAAAGTGTTGGGATTTATAGGCGTAAGCCACTGTGCTGGGCCAGGAGATACTTCTCGTGGAAATAAGAATTGCTTTAGAAATGAGAAATTTTTAGTAGTTGGAGTAATAACATAGAGTATATACATTCAAACTTGTAGCACTTTTGTTTCATGTGTTTAAATGCCGTAAGAAGTCTCCAGATAGCTTTAGGGCATTTAAAAATGAGTTTTTGGCCGGGCGCGGTGGCTCAAGCCTGTAATCCCAGCACTTTGGGAGGCCAACATGGGCGGATCACGAGGTCATGAGATCGAGACCATCCTGGCTAACCTGGTGAAACCCTGTCTCTACTAAAAAATACAAAAAACTAGCCGGGTGTGGTGGCGGGCGCCTGTAGTCCCAGCTACTCGGGAGGCTGAGGCAGGAGAATGGCGTAAACCCGGGAGGCAGAGCTTGCAGTGAGCTGAGATCCAGCCACTGCACTCCAGCCTGGGCGACAGAGCGAGACTCCACCTCAAAAAAAAAAAAAAAAGAGTTTTCATAAGGTAGTTATGGAGCTAATCCTACAGAGAGGCATGCTTTTTACGAAGAAGGTATATGATCCTTGTGTCTAGGCTGCTAGCACATCTGGCATAAGAACATATGATGATGGCTACATATATGTATATGTGGAATAAATACATTATTTTAGATTAGAGCCTCTATATCTCTGTTTGCCAAACTATGGGCTGCACATCTAACAGCTGCAAATACTTGATAGAAAGTAGAGTTTATGGCAGTGGTTCTGGATATCTGCTTATCAAGTAGAATGAGACACTCGGCCACTTTTATTTTCAGAATTCACTTTTACATTTTAGGGATTAAATTTCTTCATCTTGGAAAATTGAAAGTCTAGCTACTTTTGTTCTGGAGAAATTTATAACAAACTGGCAGGTTCCTGGATTCTGATTCCTTCTATCATCTGTGGATGATATAGTAGGTTTTGTATGTGAAAAAAGTGTGCAATTTAGTTTCCAAGGAAGGGAGAGAAAGAATTTCAGTCTGTACATTTAAGGAATGTTATTTGTGTGAAGTCTTTTTTTTTTATTATTTTTGAGATAGAGTGTTGCTCTGTTGCCCAGGCTGGAGTTCAGTGACATGAACTCAGCTCACTGCAACCCTTGCCTCCCAGGTTCAAACGATTCTCCTGTCTCAGCCTTCTGAGTAGCTAGGATTACAGGCCTGTGCCACCATACCTGGCTAATTTTTTTTTTGTTTTGAGACGGAGTCTTACTCTGTTGCTCAGGCTAGAGTGCAGTGGCACGATCTCAGCTCACTACAACCTCTGCCTCCCGGGTTCAAGCGATTCTCCTGCCTCAGCTTCCTAAGTAGCTGGGACTAGAGGCATGTGCCACCATGCCTGGCTCATTTTTGTATTTTTAGTAGAGATGGGGTTTCGCCATGTTGGCCAGGATGATGTCGTACTCCTGATCTCGTGATCCGCCCGCCACAGCCTCCGAAAGTGCTAAGATTACAGACATATGCCACTGCACCTGGCCTTTTTTTTTTCTTTTTGAGATGGAGTGTCACTCTCTGTTGACCAGGCTGGAGTGCAATGGTATGATTTCGGCTCATCGCAGCCTCTGCCTCCCAGGTTCAAGCGATTCTCCTGCCTCAGCCTTCTGAGTAGCTGGGATTACAGGCATGCGCCACCACGCCTGGCTAATTTTGTATTTTTTTTTTTTTTTTTTTTATGAGACGGAGTCTTGCTCTGTCGCCCAGGCTGGAATGCAGTGGCCGGATCTCAGCTCACTGCAAGCTCCGCCTCCCGGGTGTTCGCCATTCTCCTGCCTCAGCCTCCCGAGTAGCTGGGACTACAGGCGCCCGCCATCTCGCCCGGTTATTTTTTTTTGTATTTTTTAGTAGAGACGGGGTTTCACTGTGTTAGCCAGGATGGTCTCGAGCTCCTGACCTCGTGATCCGCCCATGTTGGCCTCCCAAAGTGCTGGGATTACAGGCTTGAGCCACCACGCCCGGCCTGTATTTTGTATTTTTAGTAGAGATGGGTTTTTTCCATATTGGTCAGGCTCGTCTCGAACTCCGAACCTCAGGTGATAAGCCCACCTCACCCTCTCAAAGTTCTGGGATTACAGGCGTGAGCCACTGCATCAGGCCTTTTTTTTTTTAAGTAGAGTTGGGGTTTCACCATGTTGGCCAGCCTGGTCTTGAACTCCTGACCTTAGGTGATCCATCCGCCTTAGCCTCCCAAAGTGCTGGGATTACAGGCATGAGCCACCATGCCCGGCCTGTGTGAAGTCTTATATTTGGTTGTTTTATGATCTTTCTCTTTGCCTTTTAGATTCTCCTGGGCTCCTCCAATTTGAAGTATGTCCTCTCTCAGAGTCTCGTTTCAGCGTATCTTTTCAGCACCCTGTGAATGACTCCCTGGTGTGTGGTGAGTTGTGTGGGTGGCTAACACCTCTCACAGAGCGGTTTGGTCCCTATGTCTTTTTTGGAAAGTCAGAAGCTAAATCTATCTCAAATAATTTCCTATGTATTTTGTCTTACAGTGGTAATGGATGTGCAGGACTCAACACATGTGAGCTGTAAACTCTACAAAGGGTTGTCAGATGCACTCATCTGCACAGATGACTTCATTGCCAAAGTTGTTCAAAGGTAGCCTTGGCCCTTTTTCATCTGAGTCTCATTTAGAGATGTATACAGAATGTTGTTGAGTAGGGTGCGGTGGCTCATGCCTGTAATCCCCACACTTTGGGAGGCCGAGGCGGATAGATCACGAGGTCAGAAGATTGATACCATCCTGGCTAACATGGTGAAATCCCATCTGTACTAAAAATATAAAAATTAGTCGGGCATGATGGTGGGCGCGTGTAGTCCCAGCTACTCTGGAGGCTGACGCAGAAGAATAACTTGAACCTGGGAGGTGGAGGTTGCAGTGAGCAGAGATCGAGCCACTGCACTGCACTCCAGCCTGATGACAGAGTGAGACTCCATTAAAAAAAAAAAAAAAAAAAAATGCTGGGCACGGTGGCTCACGCCTGTAATCCCAGCACTTTGGGAGGCGAAGGCGGGCAGATCACGAGGTCAGGAGATAGAGACCATCCTGGCTAACACAGTGAAACCCCATCTCTACTAAAAATACAAAAAATTAGCCCGGTGTGGGGGTGGGCACCTGTTGTCCCAGCTACTGGGGAAGCTGAGGCAGAATGGCATGATCCCAGGAGGTGGAGCTTGCAGGGAGCCGAGATCGCATGACTGCACTCCAGCCTGGGCGACAGAATGAGACTCCGTCTCAAAAAAAAAAAATAAAAGGAAAAAAAGTTGTTTTCAGTATTAACATGAATTTCAAATAAAGGAGCAATTTAGTTATTGTTTTCATGTCACCCTTCTCTGCTTTTGGATTCAAAGTAATCTGAGCTTTGTTTTTTTTTTTTTGTTTTTTTTTTTTTGAGATGGAGTCTCGCTCTGACACCCAGGCTGGAATACAGTGGTGCAATCTTGGCTCACTGCATCCTCTGCCTCCCGGGTTCAAGCGATTCTCCTGCCTCACCGTCCCGAGTAGCTAGGATTACAGACATGTGTACCACACCTGACTAATTTTTGTATTTTTAGTAGAGACGGCGTTTCTCCATGTTGGTCAGGCTGGTCTTGAACTCCTGACCTCAGGTGATCCACCTGCCTCGGCCTCCCAAAGTGCCAGGATTACAAGCGTGAGCCACCGCACCCGCCAGCTTTTTTTTTTTTTTTTTTTTTTAGATAATATTACTATGGCTGGGCGCGGTGGCTCACACCTGTAATCCCAGCACTTTGGGAGGCCGAGGTGGGCGGATCACGAGGTCAGGAGATAGAGACAATCCTGGCTAACACGGTGAAACCCCGTCTCTACTAAAAATACAAAAAATTAGCTGGGCGTGGTGGCGGGGGCCTGTAGTCCCACCTACTCGGGAGGCTGAGGCAGGAGTATGGCGTGAACCCAGGAGGCAGAGCTTGCAGTGACCCGGGATTGCGCCACTGCACTCTAGCCTGGGCGACAGAGCGAGACTCCGTCTCAAAAAAAAAAAAAAATAGTAATAATAATAACAATAATATTACTATAAGAGTAATAGGAAGTAAAGTAGGTAACTTCAGGCCTGGAATTATGGTACTTTAAGACAGGAGAGAGCCATAATAAAATACAGATATTTTTCTTACCTATCGTTCTTCATAGATGTGACATTTTTAACTTTTTTGTTTTTGTTTTTTAATTTTGAGACAGAGTGTCACTCTATTACCCAGGCTGGAGTGCAGTGGCATGATGATGGCTCACTGAAGTGTCGACCTCTGAGGTTCAGGTGATCCCCTCTCCTAGACCTCCTGAGTAGCTGGGACTGCAGGCATGAGCTACTGTGTCTGCCTGAGCAGATTTCACAGCTTAAATGTTAGGTTGGGTGTGGCGGCTCACGCCTGTAATCCAGCACTTTGGGAGGCCAAGGTGGGCAGATTACTTGAGGTCAGGACTTCCAGACCAGCCTGGCCAACATGTTGCAATGTCATCTCTATAAAAGTACAAAAATTAACCAGGCATGGTGGTATTTGGCTGTCATTCTAACTACTTGGGAGGCTGAGGCAGGAGAATCACTTGAACCCGGGAGTCGGAGGTTGCAGTGAGCCGAGATCACACCACTGTTCTTTAGCCTGGGTGATGGAGTGAGACTCTTTCGCAAAACAAACAGACAAACAAACAAATGGAGGTTGTGGTGAGCTGAGATCGCGCCACTGTTCTTTAGCCTGGGTGATGGAGTGAGATTCTGTCTCAAGACAGACTAACTAACTAACTAAATAAAAATACAAAAATTAGCCAGGTGTGGTGGCAGGTGCTTATAATCCGAGCTACTCAGGAGGCTGAGGCAGGAGAATTGCTTGAACCTGGGAGGCAGAGGCTATAGTGAGCCGAGATTGTGCCACTCCACCCCAGCCTGGTAGACAGAGCAAGATGCCATCTCAAACAAAAAGCCAACTTAATTGTTGCGTGAAAGATAGTTAAGCCAGTATGCATCCCAGAACCATTAATAAGTAATTTTGTGAGATTTTTCTACAGCTAGGTCTGGCAGCCTATTTTTATAAATAAATTTTATTGGAACACTGCCGTTCATTTACATGTCTGTGGCAGATTTCTAGGTAATATTGCAGAGTAGGTGAACAGGAAACGTGATGTACAAAGCCTAACATATTACTACATGACCTTATAAGAAAAATTTGTGGCCGGGTGTGGGGGCTCACCCCTGTAATTCCAGCACTTTGGGAGGCCAAGGTGGGTAAATCATGAGGTCAGGAGTTAAAAACCAGTCTGGCCAAGATGGTGAAACCCCATCTCTACTGAAAATACAAAAATTAGCTGGGCGTGGTGGCAGGCTCCTGTAATCCCAGCTACTTGGGAGGCTGAGGTAGAGAATTGCTTGAACCTGGGAGGCAGAAGTTGCTGTAAGCCAAGATCGTGCCACTGCACTCCATCCTGGGCAACAGAGTGAGACTCCATCTCAAAAAAAAAAACAGAAAGAAAAATTTGCTGGCATGGTGTGGTGGCTCACGCCTATAATCCCAGCACTTGGGGAGGTGGGCAGCTCACCTGAGGTCAAGAGTTCGAGACCAGCCTGACTGACATGGAGAAACCCTGTCTCTATTAAAAATACAGAATTAGCTGGGCGTGACGGTCCATGGCTGTAATCCCAGCTACTCGAGAGGCTGAGGCAGGAGAATCACTTGAACCTGGGAGGCAGAGGTTGCCGTGAGCCAAGATCGTGCCATTGCACTCCAGCCTGGGCAACAAGAGCAAAACTCCGTCTCAAAAAAAAAAAAAGAAAAAAAAGTTTGCTGACATATGTTCTAGAGCAAAACATTTGCAAACTGAGGTTTATGAATATAAATTTATCTGGAAAATAAGTGCTTTGCTTTAAAATAAGATTTATAACAAATAGCACTTTTTATAACAGTGTAGGTTTGGGATCTAAGTCAGTAAAGTTTAGAAATTGATAGGTCAAGAGATTTTTCTTTTCTTTTTTTTTTTTTTTGAGACAGTCTCATACTGTCACCTGGGCTGGAGTGTAGTAGTGTGATCTCGGCTCACTGCAACCTCTGCTTCCTGGGTTCTAGCAATTCTCCTGCCTCAGCCTCTCAAGTAGTTGGGATTACAGGCACCCACCACCATGCCCAGCTAATTTTTTGTATTTTTTTTTTTTTAATTAGAGATGGGGTTTCACTATGTTGGCCAGGCTGGTCTCAAACTCCCGACCTTGTGATCTGCCCGCTTCGGCCTCCCAAAGTGCTGGGATTACAGGCGTGAGCCACTCTGACCAGCCAAGATTTTTCTAATGGTTCCTTAATTAAAATAAATTATGTATCCTTGTAATTGCCATATGAAGCCCCCAAGGAAGACATTTTCTTTGAGACGGAGTCTTGCCCTGTCACCCAGGCTGGAGTGCAATGGGACGATCTTGGCTCACTACGACCTCTGCCTCCTGGGTTTCAGTGATTCTCCTGTCTCCCTTTCCTGAGTAGCTGAGATTACAGCCGTACACCACCACGGCTGGCTAATTTTTTGTATTTTTAGTAGAGACACGGTTTCACCATGTTGGCCAGGCTGGTCTCAAACTCCTGACTCCAAGTGATCCACCCGCTTCGACCTCCCAAAGTGCTGGGATTACAGGAGTGAGCCACCATGCCTGACGTAAGGAGGCTTTTTTTTTTTTTTTTTTGAGACAGAGTCTTGCTCTATCACCAAGCTGGAGTGCAGTGGCATGATCTTGGCTCAATGCAACCTCCGCCTCCCTAGTTCAAGCAATTCTCCTGCCTCAGCCTCCCAAGTAGCTGAGATTACAGGCCACGTGCCACCACACCCAGCTAATTTTTGTATTTTTAGTAGAGATGGGGTTTCACCATGTTGGCCAGGATGGTGTCGATCTCCTGACCTCATGTTCCAGCTGCCTCAGCCTGCCAAAGTGCTGGAATACAGGCGTGAGCCATTGCGACTGGCCCCTAAGGAGGCATTTTCTTACTGAGTTCCATTATTACCAATTTTCTTTTTTTTTTTTTTTTGAGATGGAGTCTCGCTCTGTCACCCAGGTTGGAGTGCAGTGGCGCGATCTCAGCTCACTGCAAGCTCCGCCTCCCGGGTTTACGCCATTCTCCTGCCTCAGCCTCCCGAGTAGCTGGGACTACAGGCACCCGCCATCTCGCCCGGCTAGGTTTTTGTATTTTTTTTAGTAGAGACGGGATTTCACCGGGTTAGCTATGGATGGTCTCGATCTCCTGACCTCGTGATCCGCCCGTCGCGGCCTCCCAAAGTGCTGGGATTACAGGCTTGAGCCACTGCGCCCGGCACCAATTTTCTTTTAGTTCAGTTTGAAATTCAATTATTTGGACTCTTGTTTATAGTTTGCTTTTGTTGTGTGATTCATAAGAGGCTGACAATTTTATGTTGGGTTAGATTTTTATAATGTATTTACCCAAAGCTCTGGTATTTGATAGAACTATTTTTGCCTTATAGATTATTTGCCCTACCTGAAAACTGCTTACTGCAGAACTCTGATGTTTTATCTAAATTTCAGGTCTCATTCAGCAGCTATTGAAATGTTAACTTTGTTTTCTTCCTTATCTTGCAGATGTATGTCCATCCCTGTGACGATGAGGGCTATTCGGAGGAAAGCTGAAACCATTCAGGCCGACACCCCAGCACTGTCCCTCATTGCAGAGACAGTTGAAGACATGGTGAAAAAGAACCTGCCCCCGGCTAGCAGCCCAGGGTATGGCATGACCACAGGCAACAACCCAATGAGTGGTACCACTACACCAACCAACACCTTTCCGGGGGGTCCCATTACCACCTTGTTTAATATGAGCATGAGCATCAAAGATCGGCATGAGTCGGTGGGCCATGGGGAGGACTTCAGCAAGGTGTCTCAGAACCCAATTCTTACCAGTTTGTTGCAAATCACAGGGAACGGGGGGTCTACCATTGGCTCGAGTCCGACCCCTCCTCATCACACGCCGCCACCTGTCTCTTCGATGGCCGGCAACACCAAGAACCACCCGATGCTCATGAACCTTCTTAAAGATAATCCTGCCCAGGATTTCTCAACCCTTTATGGAAGCAGCCCTTTAGAAAGGCAGAACTCCTCTTCCGGCTCACCCCGGATGGAAATATGCTCGGGGAGCAACAAGACCAAGAAAAAGAAGTCATCAAGATTACCACCCGAGAAACCAAAGCACCAGACTGAAGATGACTTTCAGAGGGAGCTATTTTCAATGGATGTTGACTCACAGAACCCTATCTTTGATGTCAACATGACAGCTGACACACTGGATACACCACACATCACTCCAGCTCCAAGCCAGTGTAGCACTCCCCCAACAACTTACCCACAACCAGTACCTCACCCCCAACCCAGTATTCAAAGGATGGTCCGACTATCCAGTTCAGACAGCATTGGCCCAGATGTAACTGACATCCTTTCAGACATTGCAGAAGAAGCTTCTAAACTTCCCAGCACTAGTGATGATTGCCCAGCTATTGGCACCCCTCTTCGAGATTCTTCAAGCTCTGGGCATTCTCAGAGTACCCTCTTTGACTCTGATGTGTTTCAAACTAACAATAATGAAAATCCATACACTGATCCAGCTGATCTTATTGCAGATGCTGCTGGAAGCCCCAGTAGTGACTCTCCTACCAATCATTTTTTTCATGATGGAGTAGATTTCAATCCTGATTTATTGAACAGCCAGAGCCAAAGTGGTTTTGGAGAAGAATATTTTGATGAAAGCAGCCAAAGTGGGGATAATGATGATTTCAAAGGATTTGCATCTCAGGCACTAAATACTTTGGGGGTGCCAATGCTTGGAGGTGATAATGGGGAGACCAAGTTTAAGGCCAATAACCAAGCTGACACAGTTGATTTCAGTATTATATCAGTAGCCGGCAAAGCTTTAGGTCCTACAGATCTTATGGAGCATCACAGTGGTAGTCAGGGTCCTTTAATGACCACTGGGGACTTAGGGAAAGAAAAGACTCAAAAGAGGGTAAAGGAAGGCAATGGTACCAGTAATAGTACTCTCGCGGGGCCAGGATTAGACAGCAAACCAGGGAAACGCAGTCGGACCCCTTCTAATGATGGGAAAAGCAAAGATAAGCCTCCAAAGAGGAAGAAAGCAGACACTGAGGGAAAGTCTCCATCTCATAGTTCTTCTAACCGACCTTTTACCCCACCTACCAGTACAGGTGGATCTAAATCTCCAGGCAGTTCAGGAAGATCTCAGACTCCCCCAGGTGTTGCCACACCACCCATTCCCAAAATCACTATTCAGATTCCTAAGGGAACAGTGATGGTGGGCAAGCCTTCCTCTCACAGTCAGTATACCAGCAGCGGTTCTGTGTCTTCCTCAGGCAGCAAAAGCCACCATAGCCATTCTTCCTCTTCTTCCTCATCTTCTGCTTCCACCTCAGGGAAGATGAAAAGCAGTAAATCAGAAGGCTCATCAAGTTCCAAGTTAAGCAGCAGTATGTATTCTAGCCAGGGGTCTTCTGGATCTAGCCAGTCCAAAAATTCATCCCAGTCTGGGGGGAAGCCAGGCTCCTCTCCCATTACCAAGCATGGACTGAGCAGTGGCTCTAGCAGCACCAAGATGAAACCTCAAGGAAAGCCATCATCACTTATGAATCCTTCTTTAAGTAAACCAAACATATCCCCTTCTCATTCAAGGCCACCTGGAGGCTCTGACAAGCTTGCCTCTCCAATGAAGCCTGTTCCTGGAACTCCTCCATCCTCTAAAGCCAAGTCCCCTATCAGTTCAGGTTCTGGTGGTTCTCATATGTCTGGAACTAGTTCAAGCTCTGGCATGAAGTCATCTTCAGGGTTAGGATCCTCAGGCTCGTTGTCCCAGAAAATTCCCCCATCATCTAATTCTTGTACAGCATCTTCCTCCTCCTTTTCCTCAAGTGGCTCTTCCATGTCATCCTCTCAAAACCAGCATGGGAGTTCCAAAGGAAAATCTCCCAGCAGAAATAAGAAGCCGTCCTTGACAGCTGTCATAGATAAACTGAAGCATGGGGTTGTCACCAGTGGCCCTGGGGGTGAAGACCCACTGGACGGCCAGATGGGGGTGAGCACAAATTCTTCCAGCCATCCTATGTCCTCTAAACATAACATGTCAGGAGGAGAGTTTCAGGGCAAGCGTGAGAAAAGTGATAAAGACAAATCAAAGGTTTCCACCTCTGGGAGTTCAGTGGATTCTTCTAAGAAGACCTCAGAGTCAAAAAATGTGGGGAGCACAGGTGTGGCAAAAATTATCATCAGTAAGCATGATGGAGGCTCCCCCAGCATTAAAGCCAAAGTGACTTTGCAGAAACCTGGGGAAAGTAGTGGAGAAGGGCTTAGGCCTCAGATGGCTTCTTCTAAAAACTATGGCTCTCCACTCATCAGTGGTTCCACTCCAAAGCATGAGCGTGGCTCTCCTAGCCATAGTAAGTCACCAGCATATACCCCCCAGAATCTGGACAGTGAAAGTGAGTCAGGCTCCTCCATAGCAGAGAAATCTTATCAGAATAGTCCCAGCTCAGATGATGGTATCCGACCACTTCCTGAATACAGCACAGAGAAACATAAGAAGCACAAAAAGGAAAAGAAGAAAGTAAAAGACAAAGATAGGGACCGAGACCGGGACAAAGACCGAGACAAGAAAAAATCTCATAGCATCAAGCCAGAGAGTTGGTCCAAATCACCCATCTCTTCAGACCAGTCCTTGTCAATGACAAGTAACACAATCTTATCTGCAGATAGACCCTCAAGGCTCAGCCCAGACTTTATGATTGGGGAGGAAGATGATGATCTTATGGATGTGGCCCTGATTGGGAATTAGGAACCTTATTTCCTAAAAGAAACAGGGCCAGAGAAAAGAAACTATTGATAAGTTTATAGGCAAACCATCATAAGGGGTGAGTCAGACAGGTCTGATTTGGTTAAGAATCCTAAATGGCATGGCTTTGACATCGAGCTGGGTGAATTAGAAAGGCATATCCAGACCCTATTAAAGAAACCACAGTGTTTGATTCTGGTTACCAAGAAGTCTGTTCCTGTGCCAGAAAGAAAAAGTTAAAATACTTGCTTAAGAAAGGGAGGGGGGTGGGAGGGGTGTAGGGAGAGGGAAGGGAGGGAAACAGTTTTGTGGGAAATATTCATATATATTTTCTTCTCCCTTTTTCCATTTTTAGGCCATGTTTTAAACTCATTTTAGTGCATGTATATGAAGGGCTGGGCAGAAAATGAAAAAGCAATACATTCCTTGATGCATTTGCATGAAGGTTGTTCAACTTTGGGGTAGTTGTCCATTTGAGTCATGGGCAAATGAAGGACTTTGGTCATTTTGGACACTTAAGTAATGTTTGGTGTCTGTTTCTTAGGAGTGACTGGGGGAGGGAAGATTATTTTAGCTATTTATTTGTAATATTTTAACCTTTTATCTGTTTGTTTTTATACAGTGTTTTGTTCTAAATCTATGAGGTTTAGGGTTCAAAATGATGGGAGGCCGAAGAGCAAGGCTTATATGGTGGTAGGGAGCTTATAGCTTGTGCTAATACTATAGCATCAAGCCCAAGCAGATTTGTCAGAGCCCGCCTTTAGAGTTAAATATAATAGAAAAACCAAAATGATATTTTTATTTTAGGAGGGTTTAAATAGGGTTCAGAGATCATAGGAATATTAGGAGTTACCTCCCTGTGGAGGTATTGACTTGTAATCTCATTTTCCTTTCAAAAAAAAAAAAAAAAAAAAAAGCTAAGGTGGCTTGTTGGGATGTAAACATGTTTTCAGATGCAGTAAGGTTTAGTGACAGCCTTCCTGACCCGGTGGCATGAAAACCATTACAGAATTAATAGTTCTCCTGTTTCCACAATGTGCCAAAAGTCTGCATCCCAGCATTCTGTTTGCAGGAGAACTGATGCCATTCCTAAGAGCTGGACTCACTGTTTCTCTTCATCACAAGGAGAAGGAGTCCAAACTTTAAATCACTCCACAGTATGCTCCCTGAGATAAAACAGTAACAAATCCGCAGCCATAGTTCACTTAAAACAATTTCAAGCTCACTTGAAGTAATGGAGGCCTGGAATGCTAGGTGAGCATGAAGATAAACCCTTGCTACTATGTAGCAACCCAATTGGACCTTTCTGGAGAAATAGGTCTGAGTCTGGATTCTGGAGGACATCAATAAGAGCCCTTCACATAAAAATATAGAAATCCAGGAGACTGTTTTGAGTGCAACAGAAGTTCTCAGTTTTTGGAGGGTCCTCTCAAAAATTCTGCGGCCTTACTTTGATATTGACACCTGCACTGTGCCATTCCTGATTATTCCATTCAGGATCTGTATCAGCGGGATGGGGCATGGTCCCCAGCACAACTCTTCTGGGTTTAAAAAAAAAAAAAATGCCAGGTGATTCCTCTGTGTGTTATGTCATAAGTGGAGTGACTTCATCATATATGGAAGAAGATTTCTATATTCAGCTCTTTCTGCAGGTTGGAGTCAGCATAGAGTTGGAAAATCAGCTTTGGCTTTCTTTCCTGTCTCATTTCCTCTAGTGTTCTCCTTTTTATGGTCATCAGCTCTCAACAACTCTGCCACTTTTGTGTCCCAAGGTAATAAGATGTAGGAAACAAAACATTGCAAAGTGGAGCAAGAAAAGTTATCAGTTACCATATCAGAGTCAAATGTCTTGGGTGACACTAAGGAGGATATGGGCAGGTGATACCAGAGTGCTTTATCTTGTGATGTTGATATAGTAGCAGCCTCTCAGACATTCAGCCAGGTTGGATTTCTCACGAGTTTGTCACCTAGTTTTGAATCCTATCCAGTTGGTTTCTGCAGGGAAAAAAAAAAAGAAGTTACGTGGTTTTTAAAATTTGTTCTGGGTGGGGAAAATCTTACGGGGAATGTACTGAATAGTATCAGGGGCTCAGCTCCCCCAAGCAGGGCCAACAAATACCAAAATGAGTAAACTGGGAAGCTTTTCTCTCTTTCTGTCTTCATCCCAGATCAAAGAATCCCGAGTTAGGATCTGGATGAAGGATAAGCCCCTGAATTGTCGATGGGCTCACCCCCACACTGACCCAGCATCTGAACTTGCTTAACAGGGAGCCGGGGCTAAACTGCTTCACCCTGCCTGAGAACCAGGGAGCACTGCATTTCTCCACAGGGTGGAGGAGAAGAGGCAGAATAAACCAAGCCTGGGACACCTCCCTCCTGTCTAGGTGTACTCATTCTTCTGTTTCAAAAGAAGGCAAGGACATGAAGTCAACTTCTACCTATCTTCTGCTGCTGGTGTCTTACGTATTCTCAGTTTGACCTCATTCCTCTTCTGTCTTTTGGCTTAACATTAGGGGTTCTTGGTCATAACCTGCTCTGATGTACATGAAGATTTCAGGTTCAATGTCAATGTGTCTTAAAACAGAAGTATTTTAGTGGGTGGGGGGTGGGGTGGTGGGGACAAACAACGCAGGATATAATTGCCAAAACCAGGCTTGAGGTTGGTGACTCTTGAAAGATTTTCCTTCTTCAGGCCTAGATCGGAAAATTAAGTGCAGCAATATCATGAATTCTCAGAAGCCCTTTCAGGAAGCCAGTGAGTCATACAGTATCCACAGTTGAGTCACTTAAAGATGTCAGTATAGGAAACATTATTCACAATCCTTGGGCAGTCTCATTTTTTTTTTTCCTTCTCCCCTCCTCTCCTGCCCCCCATACATTTCTATCCTTGAGTTAGTTTTTGGAGGGGCAGGAAGTACTTAACATCTCAGAAGCTAGATTGGGAAACATGTTCAGCTATAAGAACTGAGCTTAAAATTTTGAGTTTAAAAATGTACATCAGGAGCAGCTGGGGAGGGTCTTTTTTTAAAAAAAAAAACTTTCAAATTTGGTTTTCTGTGCATATGGCCGTTCTGTAAATACTTTGGGGTTTTTCATTTTTTTGAAAGTAGATGAAATCTGTTGTGGGATTTTTTTTCCCGAAACATTACAAAATAACCTGTTTATTTACATGCAAATAAACTTCTTTGATAAAAAGTAATTTGCGTGTGTGTAATAAAATTTTAGACTTTGAATACTTTTTTCATTTGTTCAAAACTCCAGTCAATTTTAAAGAGTCAGTCAAAAGTAAATGTCTTCCCTGAGTACTACTTGAAATGGGTCCACTGGAATGGGTAACTGACAGACCTGTGAAACTTGCCTTCATTCTATTAATCTGTAGGCCAGTTTTTCTACCCTTTGCCAGTGTTACTCACCAAATGCATCAGTAGTTTTTGCTGGGAGAAAACAGCTCTTAGATGAGACAGAATGGAAAAGCTTTTTTATTCCACTGGCTGAAGTTAAGCAAAAACATTAAAAGTACCTGGAACAGGAGAAGACAGACCTGGGTTTGCGGGCCTGAGAATGAGTTTTCTGAAGCTAGGTCCCTGGTTTTACGAAGCCCCCTCTAGGATTAATAAAAAAGGGGGGGGGGGCGGTCGTGGTGGCTCACATGAGGTCTGTAATCTCAGGACTTTGGGAGGAGGCTGGAGGATCACTTGGGCCCAGGAACTGCAGACGAGTCTGGGCAACATAGGGAGACCCTATCTCTACAAAAGAAAAAAGATCCCAGCATTCTGGGGGCTGAGGTGGGAGAATCACTTGTAGTCAAGTGTTACTGACCAGCCTGGTCAACATGGCGAAACCTTGTCTCTACTTAGCCAGGCGCGGTGCGGCGCGCTTGTAATCCCAGCTACTTGGGGAGACTTGAACCTGGGAGGCGGAGGTTGCAGTGAGCCGAGATCGTGCCACTGCACTCCAGCCTAAGCGACAGAGTTGAGCCTCTGTCTCAAAAAAAAAAAAAAAAGTTTGTACAGTGCTTTAAGAGTTTGGTAATATGCCCTCCAGCTAAAATATACCTATTCTTAAAGATCTGCAGCACTTGTTGCTCTTGTTAATTTCTTAGATGCATAACAAGTCAGTCGCTAAAACCACTAATTAAAAGGGGTGTGAGGAAGACCAACTGGTAACTGCTTTGGAAGCATACAATTAGCAGTGCTGCTGCTCCTGCCAGGACTGCTGGAATTTATTACACAGTTTCTAATAGTTCACGCTTAGGACATGATTTTGTAGTTTGTTGTTCATAGAAGCAGCAACACAACTACAAAATCCTGGGTTATTCCTTCGTGGAAATTTGGTCCTAAATTCTGAGACCTTGAAGGTCAGACTTGTTAAAACAATATAATATGATGACACAGATCAGCTTCTATACAAGGAGCCCAGGAGTATGATGAAGTGTTTCTTTCCATCGGGAAAATGCCCCCGCCTACTCGTTCACACACGCTTGTTTCTCCCGCCAAAATGACGTCAGGCCGAGGCTCTCACCAAACAGCGCCCTAACTGGCGGACAGGCAGGCTCTGCAGCCCATTGGGCGTCGGCGGCGGCCGAGTAGGGAAAACCAAAGGCCCTTGGGTCTTGCCCGCCCCACCCCCACAGACGCGCGCCCCTCCCCCGGCCAAAGGGAGGGTTGCCCGGCTCCGGCCCTGCACCCCCGACCCCCGGCCCCAGGTGCAGCTCCGCAGCCATCCCCGGACCAGGGCGGGCACTCGGCCTGCCGCTCAGCGCAACCAGCCCTCGCCCTCCCGAGCCATGCACAGGGAGACAAGGGTCCGGCAGTGGCCCCCCAGGCCTCCCTGCAGCACCCCGTAATGTAATACACTCGGGTGGGGGAGGCGGCGGCGGCGAAGGCAATCGCGGAGGCGGCGGCGGCAGCCGCACTGCCCCAATCTAGACACATCCAGAAAGAGGAGGAAAATGGCTCCGAGCAGGGACCGCCTGCTGCACTTTGGGTTCAAGGCAACAGTGAGTGACAGGGGAAGGGAGCTGGGTGGCCGGGAAGGGTGTGTGTGCCTTACAGGCTTCTGGGGAACAAGTAACGAGGAGTTGGGGGCGCGGGCAGAGGCTGAGGTTCTGTGCAGGTGGGTGCGTGCCTGTTTGCCCGCGGAGGGAGGAGATGGGGACAAGGGGCAGAAGAGGGGCCCCGCGCAGAGTGCGGTCCTGCTCTACTCTCCCTCGCCGGTCCGCGAGCACGCGCGCTCTCGCACCCACCGCAAAGACCCCTTTTCCACACGCACAGGCACTTCCCTGCCTCGCCTTCTCCCGATGGGCTAGCCTGCCTCGGAGGCGCAGGGGGTCGTGCCGCCGCCGCGCTCCGGATGCTCCTGGGCGCACCGTATGCTCCTGGGCGCACCGTCAGGGCCGGCCCCGTGTGGGGGAGGGGTGGTCTTGCGCCGCCGCCGCGCTCCTCCTCCTCCCGCCCCTCCCCCTCCCCGGCGCTCCGAGGCCCGGGCGGCTCTGTCCAATGAGCAGCGGCGTTGCTGGCAGGTGGGGAGTGTTTTTGTTTTGGGTTGAAGTTGAGGCTGAGGAGAGAGCCGAGCTAGCGACGTGCAGTCGTTGCGGCCGCTGGCGCCACGGGAGGTGGTGGAGGCCCAGCCGGAGCCGAGAGGTCTCTCGTTCCCGTCCCACGGCCCCGGCCTCACCCGTTCGACACCCAGTCCCCGTCCCGGAACTCCCGGGCCTGTCCTGGGCCCCAGGTCTGTGCACTCCGCTCGCCGCAGAGCCCGGCCCGGGCCGCACCCGCCGGCCCCATGAGGAGGGACGTGAACGGAGTAACCAAGAGCAGATTTGAGGTGTGAGCTTGGGGGGCTCAGGCGGCGTGAGGAGGACGGGTCGGGCTCTCTCATCCCAAAACGTCCGCCCCGCACGGAGCCTCCTCCCTGGCGGGCGCCGTCACCCACCCACTGGCGGGGCTGCCAGACTGCTCCCCTTTCTTGCCAACCGAAAGCCCAGCGCAGCCGGCTGCCCCCAGTCCCCTCGCCGGTTCGCCCCCCGTCTCTTCCCACCGGCGGGCCCCGGCGGGGGATTAGCTCGGGCGCCCTAATTCCCCCCCTCCCCCAGGATCGCTCAGCTTTCCATTCTTTACACAACCCTTGGCTTGCCTCCTCCTACCCAACCATCACGGCTCCGGTCCACCAGAGCCTGCTGCTTTTCTCTCTGCCACTTTCTTCATGACGCGTTTGTTGTCTATTGAGGGAGGAAATTAGGGGATGGATGCCATTTCTCCAAGTTTGAGACCTTGGTGAAACTAGGGAAGTGGGGGCGGTAGTCTGGGATGATAGAGGCGACCACGGGTTTTCGGTGCTGTGTTTGGTTTGGGTATTGTTCTGATACTTCCTCTTCTTCCCCGTGTAGTCTGTACTTCTGTAGCTCATTGTTTCTGGGAACCCTTGGATGTCTACATGCTTTGAGATTGGAACGAAAGTTCAGCAAATCCATTCCGGTCTTTTAGGAACTTTTTCTCCTCTAGCGAGGGAGGTTTACTGTCCTGGAATTGAGGAGTGGAAGGTCTTGAAAGCGTCTTTAGAGAGTAGTCATCGTGCAGGGAAGAGATTCCTTTGGGAAGTGAAGTATTGTAACTACTGATGAATTATAATAGTGCAACAATATTCTGGAAGGTTCCTTGAGGGTCAAGAGAAAGAAACTTCTACAGGAAGAGTAAATGTCACCTGGTCGTTTCTGGCAGAGAATCAGGCTGACCTGGGATCACTCACAGCTCAGTGGACAATCTCACTCGGTGTTTTTCTTCATCTCCATTTGAGAGATGAAATTGTAAGACGGCGGGACAAAAGTTTAAGAAACTGGACAAGTAGGTGCAGGGAGTGAAAACTTTTAAGGGTTGTCAGTTTAGTCTATTCTTTGATTTCTTACTATGCGAACTGGAAAATAATTTGAATTGATCCACGAAGATCAAGATAGGAAGTGTTTGGGGTGAGTTTAAGTTCAGAGCTACAGTGTTACTGTTGTACTCGAAGAGTGGAGAAAATCAAAGAATTGGCCTTAGAGTTTTAGTATTTAACTTGATCACTGGAAGAAGATATTATGGAATATATTATTTGGTTTTTAATAGGACATTGGATGACCCTCATGTACAGAGCCCCACTAAAGTTAATTTACGGTGGTTTCGTATTCAGTAGTACTGTAAAAATCCAGAATGTCACTAAAATTACCGAATAGATATTCAGCAGTTAACAGGAATCTTGAAAGGCAGTTCCAGATACTGAAGATTTGAGTCGGGGACAGTCTTTTGCCTGTGGAATTAGCTCTTTATCAGTTTGCTATTCATTTTAGGTTGAATAATTGTTGGAAAGTATTCTCTTGTGTGTACTTTAAAATTACGTTGCTATTTTCTATTTTTATAATTCTCTTATATTTTAATTTACAGTCTCTGTAGGGGTGGTATACTAGAATAAAGTGCTAAGAAAATTTGTTGCTTTATTAAGAGGTTTCTTTTTAACTTGTAGCTGATGTAGCTGGCAACTAAAGCTTTCTAAATATGGTCTGAGAAGGTTAAAAAAAAAAGAATAAGGGGGGGAAATCCTTCTTGGACGGTTTCATGATTAAATAAGTGTTTGTTTATAAACTAAAAGCTATTCACTTAGTATAATGTGACGTGTTCCATGCCAGAATACAGATGAGAATGGCTAGAAATGATAGTGTTAATGAAGTTCATTGAGTATTTCTTAAAACCATTTACCTCTTTATTGACCTAATTTACAAGGACTGAGACAATTAGTAATTGGCTTCTTAGGAAGTAGTAAATAAATTTACTGCTTATATGTTGAAAATATTTTAAATATTTACTTTCAGTCAATAAAAGATACGTAAATAAAGCAGATCTAAACATTTACATCAAATGATATTTTAAATCCTCAAAATTACAGTCTACTTCTTAAAGAACTGATAATTTTACAACTGTAAGCAGATAGCAGATCTCTCACTGAGAATTTTTGTGGATGCATGAAATGTTTATATCACATAATAGCTAATTTCAAATTGTGGCTGTATAAGATGTCTTTTTCTTGGAGAAAATAACTGCAGCTCTATGAATTTTAGATAGTTGGTTCATTGAAATCCTTTTATAGGTATGCTTTTGTATGTTGTAACTGGAGGCCACAGACCTTAAATCTCCCACTCTGCATTAGAGCTATATATCTAAAAAAAGATGTTTAAGTTAAAACCAAGGGGCCAGGTGAGGTGGCTCATGCCTGTAATCCCAGCACTTTGGGAGGCCGAGGTGGGTGGATCACGAGGTCAGGAGTTCGAGACCAGCCTGACCAATCTGGTGAAACCTGGTCTCTACTGAAAATACAAAAATTAGCTGGGCGTGGTAGTGGGAGCCTGTAATCCCAGCTACTTAGGAGGCTGAGGCAGGAGGCGAATCGCTTGAATCCAGGAGGTGGAGGTTGTAGTGAGCCGAGATTGTGCCATTTTACTCCAGCCTGGGCGACACAGCGAGAGACTCCGTCTCTGAAAGAAACAACAACAACAACAACAACAACAAGGGCGAGTAGTTGTTAGCCAGATGTGTAGCATCTTGTAGAATAGCCAAAGTAGATGACTACTGAATAAAGAGTCTCTAGTTAAGAGATCGAGAGATGTGAAAATTCATGTTTTCCTTGTTGTGTCACCTGGGCATTAAATGTATATAGTAATAACCCTTGTAGGTTAATGTAGTATGTGCTGAATTGTGTTAGTCACTTAATTAAAACTTACCATTCAGATATTTTTTATTATTTATAGTAAACTTTGTAGCAAATTTTAGTAATTTTCTTTCAAATTTAATGATGGTTATTGAACACTTCCTGCATGCCGGACACCGAGCCAGATGTTTTACCTCAGTTACCTCTTAGTTTTTGTTGACACCGAGCCAGATGTTTTACCTCAGTTACCTCTTAGTTTTTGTTTTGTTTTCTTTTTTCTTTTTTTTTTTGGAGATGAAGTCTCGCTCTTGTCCCCGGGCTGGAGTGCAGTGGTGCGATCTCGGCTCACTGCAACCTCCACCTCCCAGGTTCAAGCGATTCTACTGCCTCAGCCTCCCGAGTAACTGGGATTACAGGCGCCTACCACTACGCCTGGCTCATTTTTGTATTTTTAGTAGAGATGGGGTTTCACCATGTTGGCCAGGCTGGTCTCGAACTCCTGACCTCAGGTGATCCACCTGCCTTGGCCTCCCAAAGTGCTGGGATTACAGGTGTGAGCCACTGCGCCTGGCTAGTTACCTCTAGTTTTACTATTCTGTTTTACACTTGAGGAAACTGGAGGCCTGAGAGGTTAAGTAAGGTGTTCAAATTGCACAGCTAGTAAGTGGGGGAGCCAGGATTCCAATCTGCATTTTTTTTTTTTTTTTTGACTCCACTATCATCCTGCTTTGTTTTTAGTATAACTAGCAAGAAGTCTATAAAATTTTTGGAAAAGAGCTTTTCCAAAGTTCATCCATTATATTTTATTTTGTATTTGCTATTCCTGGGCTCAAGTGATCCTCTCCTCGGCCTCCCAAAGTGTTGTGATTACAGGTGTGATTACCACACCTGCCCACCTTCATTTTAAGCACCATAATTGACATTATCTTAACACTTAGTGAGATTAGTGTTTAAATATCTAGGCTAGCACTTGAGTCCAAGCTTAGGTTTCTTTCAGTTAAGCCTCTCCACTTTGTCATACTCTTAGTGGTTTCATTATAAGGATGTAGTACTGTTGGAGGAAAATTCTGTCTTAATGGGTTTATTAAAAAGCCTAACGTTAAAAAATAATCATAGTGGTAACATTAACTGACATTCAGATACCATTTTACAGTTTAAACAGTGCCTGGAGATAAGAACCCGTAAGTTAGAAAGTGATATGCTCCAATTTGGGTATTTTGAATCCATGTTAATTATGGTTTTTCATTACACCTCACTGCCTTTCTTATAAATCTGTAATATTACATGCAACCTGTAATCCTAGCATGTAATATTTGTTTGCCTACTTGCTTCATTTTATCCAAAGTAACAAAAATCCAGCTGGGCATGGTGGCTCACGCCTGTAATCACAGCACTTTAGGAGGCCAAAGCGGGCGGATCACCTGAGCTCAGGACTTTGAGACCAGCCTAGCCAACGTGGTGAAACCCTGTCTCTACTAAAAATACAAAAATTACCTGGACATGGTGGCGTGCACCTGTAGTCCCAGCTACTCCAGTGGCTGAGGCATGAGAATCGCTTGAACCTGGGAAGCAGAGGTTGCAGTGAGTCGAGATCACGCCACTGAACTCCAGCCTGGGTGACAGAGTAAGACTCTATCTCAAACAAACAACAAAATAACAAAAATCTTAAAATGTGGCATGACAAAAAGAGCATACTACATTGTGAGTGAAGAGACCTGGATTTTTTTTTTTTTGAGCTGGGGTCTTGCTCTGTCACCCAGGCTGGAGTGCAGTGGTGCGATCTCAGCTCACTGCAACACTGCAAGCCCCGCCTCCCGGGTTCACGCCATTCTCCTGCCTCAGCCTCCCGAGTAGCTGGGACTACAGGTGCCCGCCACCATGCTTGGCTAATTTTTTTTGTATTTTTAGTAGAGACGAGTTTCACCGTGTTAGCCAGGATAGTCTCAATCTCCTGACCTCATGATCCGCCCGCCTCGGCCTCCCAAAGTGCTGAGATTACAGGTGTGAGCCACCACGCCCGGCAAGACCTGGATATTAATCTTAATTTTTTGCCAGCAACTTAACTGTAACCTTGGTCATTTCTTTTTCTTTTCTCTTTTTTTGAGAAGGAGTTTCGCTTTTGTCTCCCAGACTGGAGTGCAATAGTGCAATCTTGGCTCACTGCAACCCCCGGGTTCAAGAGATTCTCCTGCCTCAGCCTCCCAAGTAGCTGGGATTACAGGCACCCGCCACCATACTTAGCTAATTTTTGTATTTTTAGTAGAGATGGGGTTTTGCCATATTGGCCAGCCTGGTCTTGAACTACTGACCTCAGGTGACACACCCGTCTCGGCCTCCCAAAGTGCTGGAATTACAGACGTGAGCCACGACACCCAGCCTAGTCATTCTTTTTACTTTTCTAGCTTGGTGATTTCCCTCTTCTATAAAGCAAGGGAATTATAATCAATCACTAAGGTACCTTTTTTCTGGAATCCTATGAATCTGTGATTTTTGAATAAAAGCCGAAGATCATATTTCCCTGGCCATTTTTTTCTGAAACAGCCACTATAATATTTAGGTTTGTAGGCTCAGTCTCAGAATACACTGTTAAGGCTGAAATAAAGACGTTTTTATCCATTAAAACTTTTATCGTCTAATTTAAAGAACATCGTGCATAGAAAATAGCCGTATTTCCAAATTGGTGCGTGTGAAAGTGGTATATATTTTTCCAGTGGGTGACAGTAATTTGTTTCTTTTGAAAACCCTTTCAATGGGATTGAGTACTGGTAAAACTAAGGAATTTTGTTTTTTACACTCTAGCAATTGGTTTGAAAGCAATTACAATTATCTAACTTATAGAAAATATATATCAAAGGCCTGGGCATTTTGGACCCATTCAATCTGTCCTTTTTGAACAGTGTTATTGATGTTTCTTTGTTGCATAATCATGGGTCCTTTTACCATTTATTTATTTATTTTTGAGACAGAGTCTCACTGTGTTGCCCAGGCTGGAATGTAGTGGCATGATCTTGGCTCACTGCAGTCTCCACCTCCCAGGTTCAAGCGATTCTCCTGCCTCAGCCTCCCGAGTAGCTGGGATTACAGGGGCGTGCCACCATGCCTGGCTAATTTTTGTGTTTTTAGTAGAGACAGGGTTTTGCCATGTTGGCCAGGCTGGTCTAGAACTTCTGACCTCAAGTGATCTGCCTACCTTGGCCTCCCGAAGTGCTGGGATTACAGGTGTGAGCCACCGCGCCCGGCCTACAAGTGGTCACACTTTTAAAGTCTTCTTATGTTTCAGGTCATTTGTCAGTTTTAACTGTTAGTGTTGATGATGCTTTTTAATCCTAATTTTTAAAAAATCTATCTCTTTTCATTCCTAAAGTTGTCTGTTTTCAAATCTTTTTTTTTTTTTTTTTTTTTGAGATGGAGTCTTGCTCTGTAGCCCGGACTGGACTGCAGTGGCCGGATCTCAGCTCACTGCAAGCTCCGCCTCCCGGGTTTACGCCATTCTCCTGCCTCAGCCTCCCAAGTAGCTGGGACTACAGGCGCCCGCCACCTCGCCTGGCTAGTTTTTTTTTGTATTTTTAGTAGAGACGGGGTTTCACCGTGTTAGCCAGGATGGTCTCGATCTCCTGACCTCGTGATCCGCCCATCTCGGCCTCCCAAAGTGCTGGGATTACAGGCTTGAGCCACCGCGCCCGGCCTTATCTCATTTTTCTAGCAAATTTATAAATGCTTGCTTATAGGCCAAGGATCTCATTCCTGCTCCTTAGGTTACTGTTTCTCAACTGGTAACATACGGGAAACTGAATTAAAAATTTCAGTATCTGGCCGGGTGCAGTATCTGGCTGGGCACAGTGGCTCGGGCTTGTAATCCCAGCACTTTGGGAGGCCAAGATGGGCAGATCACTTGAGGTCAGGAGTTCAAGACCAGCCTGGCCAACATGGTGAAACCCCGTCTCTACTAAAATTACAAAAATTAGACGTGTGTAGTGGCGGACGCCTGTAATTTCAGCTACTCAGAAGGCTGAGGTGGGAGAATCGCTTGAACCAGGGAGGTGAAAGTTGCAGTGAGCCAAGATTGTGCCACTGCACTTCAGCCTGGGTGACAGAGTGAGATTCCATCTTAAAAAATAAAAAAGCAAAAATTATGTAATCTCAGCACTTTGGGAGGCTGAGGTGGGCTGATCACGAGGTCAGGAGTTCGAGACCATCCTGGCTAACACGGTGAAACCCCGTCGCTATTAAAAATACAAAAAAAAAAAAAATTAGCCGGGCATGGTGGCGGATGCCTGTAGTCCCAGCTACTTGGGAGGCTGAGGCAGGTGAATGGTGTGAACCTGGGAGGCGGCGCTTACAGTGAGCCAAGATCGCGCCCCTGCACTCCAGCTTGGGCGACAGAATGAGACTCCGTCTCAAAAAAAAAAAAAGTTTCAGTAATCTAACTAGTACTGTGGTTTTGGAAAGGTATTTTTAGATGTTCAAAATAAAATATTCCATGACACCAGGAAAATCCAAAGGAGGGAGGGAGAAGAAAGAATGCCCTTAAAGTGACCAAATTTAGCTACTTGTGCATAGTTGTCTTTACACTGTTTTCCTACTTGGTCTTCCAGACTTAGTGAGACTAAACGAATTCTTAGATCAGACCCCTCCCATCCAAATATTGACTCAGAAAAGCCAAGGCATCCAGCTGTGGTTTTACAGTTTTATGTCTTAATGTAGTTGGATCCATTAGATATATAAAACATTTTTACTTAACAGCAACTAACAATAGGTGGTGATATTGAACTGTGCAATAGTGTTTGTGCTCAATTCGTCTTGCCTTAGTTGTATAACTTTTATAAAAAACAAAGTTATGTATTTAATATGATAAATCCAAACCAAATTTGCATTAGCTTTTGAAGACTGTGTCTCTTGTTTTTTTTTTTTTTTTTAGTTGGAGTCTTGCTCTGTCGCCCAGGCTGGAGTGCTGTGGCGCAATCTTGGCTCACTGCAAGCTCTGGTTCCCGGGTTCACACCATTCTCCTGCCTCAGCCTCCCAAGAAGCTGGGTTTACAGGTGCCCGCCACCACGTCTGGCTAATTTTTTTGTATTTTTTAGTAGAGACAGGGTTTCACCATGTTAGCCAGGGTGGTCTCGATCTCCTGACCTCGTGATCTGCCAGCCTCGGCCTCCCAAAGTGCTGGGATTACAGGCGTGAGCCACCGTGCCCGGCCTGTTTCTCTTAAAATAATGATTTTGTTGGGTATTTAGTAAAGATCAAATAATTATTTATTAGGCATGTGAATTATAGCTCTAAGTAAGTAACCTACTTATTCCCTAATCATGTATCCTCAAACTGATTTTATGATACTCTTTTAATAAGCCTCTTATCTAACAGTTGTAGTCAGGTGGAAATAAAATGAATTTATATATCATTTTTGTCCTTGATCCCAGGAATTTCTGGTCAAAACAAAAAAGGAAATTCAATTCCATGTAAGTGAGTAATTAAGTTGATCTTAGGCTTTACTTTGGTGCTAAGACAGAAATTATATCTAACAGCACTTCCATAAATGGAAGTGAAGGCTGGCAATATATATATAAAATCCTGGCCCAAACTTAATGAAATATAGTAACCAGTGTGGTGTTTGCTGGTGTGACTTTCTCATCAAGTGGAGAATACATTTCAAAGTGAAAACTGGGGAAGCATTCTCAGTTTATTTATTTATTTATTATTTGTTTATTTATTTATTTATTTATTTTCCCTGAGACAGAGTTTCGTTCTTCTTGTCCAGGCTGGAGTGCAATGGTGCGATCTCAGCTCACTGCAACCTCCGCCTCCCAGGTTCAAGTGATTCTCCTGGCTCAGCCTCCCAAGTAGCTGAGATTACAGGCGCCCGCCACAATGCCCAACTAATTTTTTTATTTTTAGTAGAGACAGGGTTTTGCCATGTTGGCCAGGCTGGTCTCAAACTCCTGACCTCAGGTGATCTGCCCGCCTTGGCTTCCCAAAGTGCTGGGAGTACAGGCATGAGCCACTGCGCTGGCCTATTTTTTTTTTTTTTTTTTTGAGATGGAGTTTCACTCTTGTTGTCCAGGCTGGAGTGCAATGGCACAGTCCCGGCTCACTGCCGCCTCTGCCTCCCAGGTTCAAGTGGTTCTCCTGCCTCAGCCTCCCAGGTAACTGGGATTACAGGCATGCACCGCCACGCCTGGCAAATTTTACGGTTTTTTTAATAGAATTGAGATTTCACCGTGTTGGTCAGGCTGGTCTCGAACTTCTGACCTCAAGTTATCCACCTGCCTCGGCCTCCCAAAGTGCTAGGATTACAGGTGTGAGCCACCTGGCCCAGCCTCAGTTTTACTTTTAATTTGCAATAATAAAAGATACCTTAGGTATAGCTATTGTGGGCACTTCATGTTTGCTTTAGTATCTGCAGAGTGAGGAATTATATGTGGCAGGAAGGCAAAAATGAAACTAAAATTTTTCGATTAGGATAGGTTCTTAAATGTAGAGCATTTTTTGTACATGCTGCCCTTTTTTTTTTATAGGTCCAAGAAATGCCAGAGCCAACACACTGTATACTGAATTGCAGTTATTGAAAAAGAACCAGTTTTGTTTTTTGTTTTCTTTTTTTTTTTTTTTTTGGGCAGAATCTCACTCTGTCGCCCTGGCTGGGGTGCGGTGATCTTCGCTCACTGCAACCTCCGCCTCCCGGATTCAAGTGATTCTGGTGCCTCAGCCTGCTGAGTAGCCGGAACTACAGGCACGCGCCATGATCCCCAACTAATTTTTGTATTTTTAGTAGATATGAGGTTTCACCATGTTGGCCAGGCTGGTCTTGAACTCCTGACCTCAGGTGATCCACCTGCCTTGGCCTCCCAAAGTGCTGGGATTATAGGCATGAGCCACCGCACCTGGCTGTTTTCTTTGTTTTTTTTCCTTTTTTTATTTTTTTCTTCTCAGTCTCGCAGTGTTGCCCAGGCTGGAGTGCAATGGCGTGATCCCGGCTCACTTCAACCCCTGCCTCCTGGGTTCATGGGATTCTCCTGCCTCAGCCTCCCGATAGCTACAATTACCACACCACCACACCCAGCTAATTTTTTCTATTTTTAGTAGCGATGACATTTCACCATGTTGGCCAGACTGGTCTCGAACTCCTGGCCTTGTAATCCACCCGCCTTGGCCTCCCAAAGTGCTGGGATTACAGGCATGAGCCACTGCACCCGGCCCTTTTTTTTTTTTTCCTTTTTAGAGATGGTTGGGGAAAAGAAAAAGAAAGGGAGAAGGGATTTGTGGTTTGTAGC
Source organism: Chlorocebus sabaeus (assembly GCF_047675955.1). Taxonomy (NCBI): domain Eukaryota; kingdom Metazoa; phylum Chordata; class Mammalia; order Primates; family Cercopithecidae; genus Chlorocebus; species Chlorocebus sabaeus. Next base: position 72,320,238 of record NC_132919.1, read on the forward strand.
AAATAAATGATTTAAATCTTAGCTGCAGGGTTTTCCAGAGTTCTCTGTTGGAATGTTTTTTCCATCTTTTTTTGAACCAGATCATCTGTATCTTTTCATGTTATTATTTTGAAATTAATTTGGATAAGGAGACAATGACAGCTTTAAGGTGATGTCATCAGGATTTTATGAAGGGAACTAGTTCTGAACTATGAAACAAAATGTGCTCTTATAATTTATATAAATTTGTGTGTTTGTGTGTGTGTATTATACATATTCTAGTGAAGTTCTAGTATTGCTGGTGTCTGTGGGACCTTGGGTAAGTTGCCTCTCTGGACCTACATTGTCTCAACTCTGTTTCCTTCTAGCATGGAAATTCTGTGATTCTCTGGAGAGAGATTAGATAGTCAGTTTATTGCCAATGTTCTTAGATTTCTTTGCTTACATTTGCTATTGAAGAGAAGCCAGTTAGACTTTGTATTATTATTCTATATGCTGCTTTCGATTCCTGCTTGTTTCTTTATTTCTTCTTCTTCTCCTTCTCATCTTCTCCTTCTTCTGCTGCTTTTTTTTTTTTTTTTTTTTGCGACAGGTGGTCTTACTAGTTGCCCAGGCTGGTTTCCACCTCCTAGTCTCAAGTGATCCTCCCACCTTTTCCTCCCAAAGTGCTAGGATTACAGGAATGAGCCACTGCACCGAACTGCAAATAAATTTTAAATGCTTTAGAGGAACTTATTTAATGGAAAAATCTTTTTACAGAGGGAAGAATACAACTAATGATTTTTTTTTTTTTTTTTTTTGAGACAGAGCCTTGCTCTGTCACACAGGCTGGAGTGCAGTGGAGCCGTCTCCACTCAATGCAACCTCTGTCTGGGTTCAAGCAGTTCTCTGCCTCTGCTTCCCAAGTAGCTGGGATTACAGGTGCCCACCACCACGCCCGGGTAATTTTTGTAGTTTTAGTAGAGACAGGGTTTTACTATCTTGGCCAGGCTGGTCTTGAACTCTTCACCTCGTGATCCACCTGCCTCAGCTTCCCAAAGTGCTGGGATTACAGGCGTGAGCCACTGTACTTGACCTACTAATGATCTCTTTATTCATCTGATTCAGTTTTTGTGTGTTTGTTTGAGATAGGGTCTTGATCTATCACCCAGGTTGGAATGCAGTGGCGAAATCCGGGCTCACTGCCGCCTCGACCTCTGGGGCCCAGGCCATCCTCCCGCCTCTGTCTCCCCAGTAGCTGGGGCTACATGGTGCGTGCCACCGTATCTGGCTAATTTTTTTTTTTTTTTTAGATGGAGTCTTGCATTCTGTTACCCAGGCTGGAGTGCAGTGGCGCCATCTCAGCTCACTGCAACTTCTGCCTCCCAGGTTAAAATGATTCTCGTGTCTCAGCCTCCCTGGTAGCTGGGATTACAGGTGCCAACCACCACGCCTGGCTAATTTTTGTATTTTTAGTAGAGACGGGGTTTCACCATGTTGGTCAGGCTGGTCTTGAACTTGTGACCTCAGGTGATCCACCTGCCTCGGCCTCCCAAAGTGCTGGGATTACAGGTGTGAGCCACCACGTCTGGCCAATTTTTGTATTTTTTTGTAGAGATGGCGTTTCGCCATGTTGCCTGGACTGGTCTCGAACTCCTGGACCTTGGCTTCCCAAAGTGCTGGGATTACAGGTGTGAGCCACTGTGCCCAACCTGATTCAGTTTTTTATATTGGGTTTATTAAACAGGAATGCCTATGAATTTTAATCTAGTTGAACAGTAATGATTTAGTAGTGTTTCAGTCTGGAATTTATACTGCAGCTATTACTGTACTCATTGTTAGGCAAATGTGAATAAATGTCTCCTAGGATGAGAATCTGGCACCAAATTGTTAAGTTGACATCTGGATCAGCCAGCTTTTATGCCCACCCCACCCCCAGAAATGGGTCATTCTTCCTTCTCTGATATGTAGAAAGTAAAGCTATGACATGATTAAACACAGACATTAAAGATGCATTTATTTATTTATTTATTTATTTATTTAGAGACCGAGTCTTGCTCTGTCACCCTGGCTGGAGTGCAGTGACGCGATCTTGGCTCACTGCAAGCTCCGCCTCCCGGGTTCACGCCATCCTCCTGCCTCAGCCTCCTGAGTAGCTGGGACTACAGGCATCCACCACGCCTGGCTAATTTTTTGTATTTTTAGTAGAGACGCGGTTTCACCGTGTTAGCCAGGATGATCTCGATCTCCTGACCTTGTGATCTGCCTGCCTCAGCCTCGCAAAGTGCTGTGATTGTAGGCATGAGCCACTGCGCCTGGCCTGCATTTATTTTTTAAAAAGAGCACTGCGTTGTCAGTGCTGTGTCCTGACATTCATCCTTATCAGCTTTTTGAAAATTTTTGCATGTCTTTCGTGTAAAGGAAAGAAGGTCATGTTAAACAACATCCTATCACAACTTATTTTTGCAACCTACTTGTAGAAAAGCACCCTGATATATCTTGGAATTCTCCTAGGGCTGGTTAAAACTTTTCTTTAATACTATAACTTTCCTTGTACATTATCATGAACAGTAACTGCAGGAAGATAAAAAACTTCATTATTATTCAGTATTCTTAGTCACAGTTGACTGGGGTTATATAAAAGAAGCTTCTCAAATGTAGATCTAATTTTTTTTTTTTTTTTGAGACAGAGTCTCACTCTTGTTGCCCAGGCTGGAGTGCAATGGCGCGATCTCGGCTCACTGTAACCTCTGCCTCCCGGGTTGAAGCGATTCTCCTGCTTCAGCCTCCCTAGTAGCTGGGATTACAGGCGCCTGCCACCGTGCCCAGCTAATTTTTTGTAATTTTAGTAGAGATGAGGTTTCACTATGTTGGCCAGGCTGGTCTCGAATTCCTGACCTCGGGCAGTCCACACACCTCAGCCTCTCAAAGTGCTGGGATTATAGGCGTGAGCTACTGGGCCCGGCAGATTTTATTTTTTTAAGCAACAAAAAATGCAACTTTTTATTTTTTTGAGACGGGTTCTTGTTCTGTTGCCTGGGCTGGAGCACAGTCTGGAGGCTGCAGTGCGATCTTGGATCACTGCAACCTCCACCTCCTAGGCTCAAGTGATTCTTGTGCCTCAGCTTCCCGAGTAGCTGGAATTACAGTCTTGTGCCACCATGCCCAGCTATTTTTTTTGCATTTTTGGTAGAAATGGGACTTTGCCATGTTGGTCAGGCTGGTCTCAAACTCCTGAGCTTAAGCAATCTGCCTGCCTTGGTCTCCCAAAGTGCTGGGATTACAGGTGTGAGCCACCATGCCTGGTCAAAATAAGTTTTTAATATAGAAAGAATACCAAGAAAAAAAATACCATTTTCTCAAGCATTTAAATTACTTATTATTTCAATAATGTGAAATTTGCATTATAAATGGTCTCAATAAATGGTGTTCTGAAGTTGTGGTCAAGGTCTCGCTGATCCTTCTAACGACTGTCAAATATATATTCAAATAAAATATGTAATTAACTCATCACATTACCTTTTTAGTTTTTATAATACAGATGGGACTATGCCCTGATAAACCTATAATAAATTGAAAGTATTGTAAGTTGGAAATGTAGTAGTTAAGACCTGGTGCGGTCACTCATGCCTGTAACCCCAGCACTTTGCAAGACCAAGGTGGGAGAATCGCTTGAGCCCAGAGTTCAAGACCAGCTTGGGCAATATAGTGAGACCTCATCTCTACAAAAAATTTAAAAATTAGCTGGGCATGTTGGTGCACACCTGTAGTCCCCAACTTGGGAGGGTGAAGTAGAAGGATTGCTTGAGTCCAGGAAGTGGAGGTTGTAGTGAGCTAAGATCATGCCACTCTACTCCACTCCAGCCTGTATGACAGAGTGAGACCTTGTCTCAAAAAAAAAAAAAAAAAAAAAAAAAAAGGGACTGGGCACTGTGGCTCACGCTTGTAATCCCAGCCCTTTGGGGGGCTGAGGCGGCTGGATCACCTGAAGTCAGAAGTTCGAGACCAGCCTGGCCCACATGGTGAAACCCCATCTCTACCAAAATACAAAAATTAACCAGGTGTGGTGGCAAGTGCCTGTAATCCCAGCTACTTGGGAGGCTGAGGCAGGAGAATTGCTTGAACCCGGGAGGCAGAGGTTACAGCAAGCCGAGATTGCACCATTGCACTCCAGCCTGGGGGACAAGAGTGAGACATTGTCTCAAAAAAAAAAAATAAATAAGTGCAGTTAATACACCTAACCTACCAAACATCATAGATTAGCCTCGCCTACCTTAAGCATGTTCAGAATCCATTAGTCTGCAGTTGGGTAAAATTATCTAACACAAAGCTGATTTTATAATAAAAATGTTAAATATCGCATGTAACTTAATGATTACTGAAAGTGAAAAATAGAATGATTGTACGTGTACTCATTGCAGTTTCTACTGATGCATATTACGTGTACACCATTGTAACGTCAAAAAATCTTTTTTTTTTTTTTTTTTTTTTGAGGCAGAGTCTCGCTCTGTCACCCAGGCTGGAGTGCAGTGGCCTGATCTCAGCTCGCTGCAAGCTCCGCCTCCCGGGTTTACGCCATTCTCCTGCCTCAGCCTCCCAAGTAGCTGGGACTACAGGCGCTCGCCACCGCGCCCGGCTAGTTTTTTGTATTTTTTAGTAGAGATGGGGTTTCACCAGGTTAGCCAGGATGGTCTCGATCTCCTGACCTCGTGATCCACCCGTCTCGGCCTCCCAAAGTGCTGGGATTACAGGCTTGAGCCACCGCGCCCGGGCAAAAAATCTTAAGTTAAACCATCGTAAGTCAGGGTACACCTGTACTACATACCTAGCAAGCATACAGTTTTATTTTTTTCTTTATTTATTTTTTTTTTTTTGAGACGGAGTCTGGCTCTGTCGCCCAGGCTGGAGTGCAGTGGCCGGATCTCAGCTCACTGCAAGCTCCGCCTCCCGGGTTCCCGCCATTCTCCTGCCTCAGCCTCCCGAGTAGCTGGGACTACAGGCGCCGCCACCGCGCCCGGCTAGTTTTTTGCAATTTTTAGTAGAGACGGGGTTTCACCATGTTAGCCAGGATGGTCTCGATCTCCTGACCCCGTGATCCACCCGTTTCTGCCTCCCAAAGTGCTAGGATTACAGACTTGAGCCACCGCGCCCGGCCAGTTTTATTCTTTTCTTTACATGTTCTGGCTGTTGTCAGATGGCTGATGTTTGGTCAGTATTCCTAGAAACAGTATTTCTTCAGAGGTGAGTTAAGAACAGGAAAGCACAGGATTCAATGCAATATCAGTCTGGGAAGTAGGGGAGAATATATGTGCTCCACATAATCTTTATTGGAAATAGTGTTCTTTTGTGGAATTACAAATGGATACACATTTAGGTTGAAAGTTCCTAACCAGTCACACAGTACTTAGGTAGTTACTATGCTTTATGCTAATGGTACTCTTTAAAAAAATGGAAATAAGATTGAGGTCTAAGCAAAAAATATATATATATATGTGTGTGTGTGTGTGTGTGTATGTATGTGTGTGTGTGTGTGTGTGTATATATATATATATATTTTTTTTTTTTTGAGATGGAGTCTCACTCAGTCACCCAGGCTGGAGTACAGTGATGTGATCTCAACTCACTGCAACCTCCGTCTCCCGGGTTCAAGCGATTTTTGTGCCTTAGCCTCTTGAGTAGCTGGAATTAGAGGTGCATGCTACCACTTCTAGCTAAATTTTATATTTTTTGTAGAGACTCAGTTTCACCATGTTGCTCAGGCTGATCTCGAACTCCTGACCACAAGTGATCCGCCTGCCCTGGCCTCCCAAAGTGTTCAGATTACAGGAGAGAGGCACCTCACCCATCCCTAGACTGATTAGTTTTTAATTTTTTTTTTTTTCCTGTTCGAGACAGAGTCTTGCTCTGTCCCCCAGGCTGGAGTGCAGTGGCACGATCTCGGCTCAATGCAGCCTCTGCCTCCCGGGCTCAAGCGATTCTCCTGCCTCAGCCTCCAGAGTGGCTGGGACTACAGGCGCATGCCACTGGGTTTCACTGTGTTAGCCAGGATAGTCTCAATCTCCTGACCTCTTGATCTGCCCACCTTGGCCTCCCAAAGTGCTGGGATTACAGGTGTGAGCCACCGTGCCCGGCAGAACTGATGAGTTTTCTTTTTTCTTTTTTTTTTTTTGTTTTGAGACGGAATCTCTGTTGCCAGGCTGGAGTACAGTGGCACGATCTCGGCTCACTGCAACCTCTGCCTCCTGGGTTCAAGCGATGCTTCTGCCTCAGCCTCCCGAGTAGCTGGGACTACAGGCATGCACCACCATGCCCAACTAATTTTTGTAGTTTTAGTAGAGACGGAATTTCATCATGTTGGCCAGGATGGTCTCGATCTCTTGACCTCGTGATCTGCCCGCCTCGGCCTCCCAAAGTGCTGGGATTACAGGCATGAGCCACTGCACCTGGCTGCCTAAGCAAAATTTAATGGAGAACTAGTTCAGTAAACTTTCTTGTAGCTTTCATTCACTGCAACTGAGTTGAACTGCACAATCTCTGTGAATTGTTACCATTATTTTAGTTAAGGAAACTTGAGCATCAACCTCCTTGGCTGTTCTTACAGTAGACTCAAGTCTCTCAGTTTCATGTGTTTCAGTGACATATCTTTCTTCCACCCACTTCTGTTTTACTAAAATAAGACAGTTATAGGAATAGGCCTATGGTTTAATTTCAGACTGGAAGTGGAGGTTAAACTGTTGCTTTAGTATTTGTGCTGGGAAGGGAAGTTAAAATACAATTTTCTATTTATCTTAAAGTGAGTTTAAAAGAAAAGTAAGTCTTCTGCCCACCTGATTCCCCAGAGGTAACCATTTGTGTGTGTGTGTGTGTGTGTGTGTGTGTGTGTCTGTGTGTCTGTGTGTCTGTGTGTGTTTCTAGAGACAGGGTCTCACAGTGTTGCCCAGTCTGGAGTGCAGTGGCACCATCATAGCTTTTGTGTGTGTGTGTGTGTGTGTGTGTGTGTGTGTGTGTGTTTCTAGAGAGAGGGTCTCACAGTGTTGCCCAGTCTGGAGTGCAGTGGCGCCATCATAGCTCACTGCAGCCTTGACCTCCTAGGCTCAAGCAGTCCTCCCACCTCAGTCTTCCAAATAGCTGAGACTACAGGCGTGCGCCACCATGCATAGCTAATTGGGATTACAGGTGTGAGCCATTGTGTGCCACTGTGCCCCAGCAGCAACCATGGTTAATTGTGTATTATGTATCCTTTTATGAATTATGTATCTATTTTATTTATTTATTTTTTGTTGAGATGGAGTCTCACTCTGTTGCCCAGGCCCCAGGCCGGAGTGGAGTGCAGTGGCGTGATCTTGGCTCACTGCAACCTCCGCTTCTCAGGTTCAAGTGATTCTCCTGCCTCAGCCTCTCAAGTAGCAGGGATTACAGGCGTACACCAACACGCCCAGCTAATTTTTGTATTTTTAGTAGAGACGGGGTTTCACTATGTTGGCCAGGATGGTCTCGATCTCTTGACTTCGTGATCTGTCCTCCTTGGCTTCCCAAAGTGCTGGGATTACAGGCATGAGCCACTGTGCCTGACCTTTTTTTTTTCCCCCCCCTGCAGAGAGGGTCTTGCTCTGTCACCCACGCTGGAGTGCAGTGGTGCGATCATGGCTCACTATAGCCTAAATCTCTCCACAGCTCCGGTAATCTTCCCACCTCAGCCCCCTGAGTAGCTAAGACTACAAGTGTACACCACCATACCCAGCTGATTTTTGTATTTCTTTGTAGAGACGGGATTTCACCATGTTGCCAGGCTGGTCTGAAACTCCTGGGCTCAAGTTATCTGCCTGCCTCGGCCTCCCACAATATTGGGATTACAGCCATGAGCTACACGCCAGGCCTTATGCAGCCATTTTTTTTTTTTTTTTTTTTTGAGACAGAGTCTCACTCTGTTACCCAGGCTGGAGTGCAGTGGCATGATCTCGTCTCACTGCAACCTCTGCCTCTTGGGCTCAAGTGATCCTCCTGTCTCAGCCTCCTGAGTAGCTGGGGCCACAGGTGTATGCCACCACACTCGGCTAATGTTTTGTATTTTTTGTAGAGATGGGGTTTCTAGCTGTTGCTCAGGCTGGTCTCTAACTCATACACTCAAGCAGTCTTCTTGCCTCAGCCTCCCAAAGTTCTGGAATTACATGCATGAGCCACTGTGCCTGGCCTGTTACTCTGTTATTTAGCTTTTATTAGCAACTTTTTTTTTTTTTAGACAGAGTTTCACTCTTACTGCCCAGGCTGGAGTGCCATGGCATGATCTCGGCTGACTGCAACCTCCGCCTCCCGGGTTGAAGCAAATCTCCTGCTTCAGCCTCCTGACTAGCTGGGATTACGGGCGCCGGCCACCACGCCCTGCTAGTTTTTGTATTTTTAGTAGAGACAGGGTTTCACCACGTTGGTCAGGCTGCTCTCAAACTCCTGACCTTAGGCAATCCACCTGTCTCTGCCTCCCAAAGTACTGGGATTACAGGTGTGAGCCACCACGCCTGGCCTGCTAGTTTTATTTCTATAGTTTTTAATGGTAGTACAGGTGAGTTTTATCTTTTTCTGTTACATTTTTCTCATCACTAATTCAGTCAGCAAATATTTTTGGTGCACTTTTTACACGTCTGGTATTCTTATAGATGATGAGGGTATAAAAGTGGACAAAACAAAGTCCTGCTCTAATGGAGTTTAAAATCTAGTGAGGGGAGATTGACAATATAAAAACGTAAATAATATGCCAGATGGTGGTGGCGGGTGCCTGTAGTCCCAGCTACTCGGGAGGCTGAGGCAGGAGAATGGCATGAACCTGGGAGGTGGAACTTGCAATGAGCTGAGATCACACCACTGCACTCCAGCCTGGGCGACAGAGCGATACTCCGTCTCAAAAAAAAAAAAAAAAATTTAATAATATACGAGATGTTAATGATAGTGATGGGCAAAATAAAGGGTAGGAAAAGGGGGAAGGGAGCTGGACATAGTTCACATTTTATAGAGAATGGTAAAGGAGACCTCATTATTAAGGTAACATTTGAGCAGAGTTAATGAAATGAAGCAAGGTGTGTGGTTATCAGAGGAAAGACCATTATAGCCAAAGGATAGTAAGTGCAAAAACAAAAGTTGCAGTGTCCTTGATGTACTCTAAGAACAGTGGTAGGTTACTGTGGTCAGATCATAGTGAAGTTGGAGAACAGTGGTAGAGATGACGTCCGAGTTATTGGTGGGAATTGGAAACAGGGTGGTAGTGGTGGTTAGAGAGCAAGGCAGATAATGAATGGCCTTCTAATCCATTTTAAGCTCTGAATTTTATTCCGACAAAGTAAACCATACATTCATAGATCTGTTTTTGAATTGTGTTCTGTTTTCAGCAGAAGAGGAACATGATATAACTGATATTGAGTATCACTCTTGTTTTGTGTAGACTCTGATGTTGTAACCAGTGTTCTTAGCTCTTGCAATAAATGAGAAAGGAGATATTAATATTTTGCATCAAGTTGATTATAGTAGTGACGGGGAGAGGTAATTGAATTCTAGATATCTTTTGAAAGTAGAACTTCTATATATATATTTATTTCTAATTTTTTTGTTGAGACAGGGTCTCACTCTGTCAACTCAGGCTGGAGTGCCATGATGCGATCATGGCTCACTGTAGCCTTGACCTCCTGGGCTCAAGTGATCCTCCCACTTCAGTCTCCTGAGTAACGGACCACAGGCACACACCACCACACCCAGCTAATTGTTAAATATTTTATGTACTTATTTATTTTATGTTATTTTATTTATTTGAGACAGAGTCTTCATCTGTTGTCCAGGCTGGATTGCAGTGGCACAATCATAGCTCACTATAGCCTCAAACTCCTGAGGCTCAAGGGGTCCTTCCGCCTCAGCCTCCCAAGTAGCTAAGTGGCAGATGTGTACCACCTTGCCCAGCTAATTTTTTTTATTTTTAGTAGATATGAAGTTTTGCTGTGTAGCCCAGGCTGGTCTCAAACTCCTGATCTCAAGTGATCCTCCTGCCTTGACCTCCCAAAGTAGGATTACAGGTGTAAGCCACTGTACTGTGCCTGGCCAGTTCCACCCCCGCCAAGGGATGGGGTCTTGCTATGTTGCCCAGGCTGGTTCTCGAACTGCTGGCCTCTGGAACTGAGGCGATCCCTTCGCCTTAGCCTCCCAGAGTTAGAATTTCTATATCTGACTTTTTAAGGAATCACCAAAGTGTTTCCCACAGCAGTTACATCATTGTATATTTCCACCAGCAATGTACAAGGGCTCAAGTTTCTCCATATCCTGCCAAAAACAGTTATTTTCCTTTTTTATTATTTTTACATTTTATTTATTTATTTGTTTTGAGACAGAGTTTCACTCTTCCTGTCCAGGCTGGAGTGCAATGGCGCGATCTTGGATCACCACAACCTCTGCCTCCCAGGTTCAAGCAATTCTTCTGCCTCAGCCTCCCAAGTAGCTGGGATTATAGACATGCACCACCACCCCAGCTAATTTTGTATTTTTAGTAGAGACGGGGTTTCTTCATGTTGGTCAAGCTGGTCTTGAACTCCCGACCTCAGGTGATCTGCCTGCCTAGGCCTCCCAAAGTGCTAGGATTACAGGCGTGAGCCACCATGCCTGGCCTGTTTTCTTTTTTCAAAAATTATAGCCATCCTATGACGGGGCGTGGTGGCTCACACCTGTAATCCCAGCACTTTGGGAGACCAAGGCAGGCGGATCACCTGAGGTCAGCAGTTTGAGACCAGCCTGGCCAACATAGTGAAACTCTGTCTCTACTGAAAAATACAAAAATGAGCTGGGCGTGGTAGGGGGCGCCTGTAATCCCAGCTACCCGGGAGGCTGAGGCAGGAGAATTATTTGAACCCAAGAGACAGAGGTTGCAGTGAGCCAACACGGTACCACTGCACTCCAGCCTGGGCAACAGAGCAAGACTCCATCTCAAAAAAAAAAAAAAAATTATAGTCATTCTAGTGGGTGTGGGTGTCAGGTGGTATCGCATTGTGTTTTTGCTTTGTAATTATCTAATGAATAATGATGTTGACCATCTTTTTGTGTGCTTGTTGGCTGTCTCTTTTGTAGAAATGTCTATTTAGGCCTTTGCTCATTTAGTTTTTTATTTATATTTTCAAGAGATGTGGTCTTGCTCTGTTGCTCAGGCTGATCTCAAACTTACATGCTCAATCTTCCTGCCTACGCCTCTCAAGTAGCTGGGACTACAGATGTGCGCTACCACACCTCCGTGCCCATTTTTTAATTGGGTTAGTTGTATTTTTATTGTTGTGTTATAAGAGTTCTTTGTTTTGGATACATTCATGTCATTTTAAAATAATTTCTATGCATACCTCAATTTTAATTGTTGTTGAAAATAGAACATTTTGCATATTATGATGTGGCAACTCTGGAAATTACATTCACTTGCCTCCCAGTTTGTTTTACTTGTAGTATTAGTATTGTTTGTTTAATATCTTTCCCAGACTAATTCTGTACAGTCTGTATTCGTCATTTGTTACCCTGAAATCTCTGTCCTTTGACGGGGTATGGTGGCTCACGCCTGTAATCCCAGCACTTTGGGAGGCCGAGGCGGGTGGATCATGAGGTCAGGAGATCAAGACCATCCTGGCTAACACGGTGAAACCCCATCTCTACTAAAAATACAAAAAATTAGCTGGGTGTGGTGGCGGGCGCCTGTAGTTCCAGCTACTCCGGAAGCTGAGGTGGGAGAATGGCGTGAACCTGGGAGGCGGAGCCTGTAGTGAGCAGAGATGGCACCACTGCACTGCAGCCTGGGCGACAGAGTGAGACTTCGTCTCAAAAATAAATAAAATAAAAAAACAGCCGGGCGCGGTGGCTCACGCCTGTAATCCCAGCACTTTGGGAGGCCGAGGTGGGCGGATCATGAAGTTAGGAGATTAAAACTATCCTGGCTAACACTGTGAAACCCCGTCTTTACTAAAAAGACAAAAAATTAGCTGGGCATGGTGGCAGGCGCCTGTAGTCCCAGCTACTCGGGAGGCTGAGGCAGGAGAATGGCGTGAACCCGGGAAGTGGAGGTTGCAGTGAGCTGAGAGCACACCTTTGCACTCCAGCCTGGGAGACAGAGCGAGACTCCATCTCGAAAAAATAAATAAATAAAATTTAAAAATAAAAAATAAATAAAATAAAATCTCTGTCCTTTTTCGATGATGGGGGCGGTAGGTGGTAGAGGACAGGGTCTTGTTCTGTTGCCCAGGCTAGAGTGCAGTGGTGCGATGACAGTTCACCAAAGCCTCAAACTCCCAGGCACAAGCCATCCTACCACCTCATCCTCCTGAGTAGCTAGGACTACAGGCATGTGCCAGCATGCTGTAACTGCTCAAGGAGTTCACTTTGCTCGCTGCCTAGATAGAGCCCATCTATCAAGACAGGAATTGCAATAGAGAAAGAATAATTTACGCAGAGCCAGCTGTGCGGGGAGATGGGAGTTTTATTACTCAAATGAGTCTCCCCGAGCATTCGGGGATCAGAGTTTTTAAGGACAACTTGGTGGGTGTCCTTAAAGTTCACACTGATTGGGGAAATCAGTGAGCCAGGAGTGCTGATTGGTCAGGGATGAAATAATAGGGAGTTGAAGCTGTCTTCTTGTACTGAGTCAGTTTCTGGGTGGGGGCCACAAGATCAGATGAGCCAGTTAATCGATCTGGGTGGTGCCAGCTGATCCATGAAGTGCAGGGTCTGCAAAATATCTCAAGCACAGATCTTAGGAGCAGTTTAGGAAGGGTCAGACTCTTGTAACCTCCAGGTGCATGACTCCTAAACCATCATTTCTAATCTTGTGGCTAATGTTAGTACTACAGAGGCAATCTAGTCCCCACACAAGAAGGAGGTCTGCTCTGGGAAAGGGCTGTTATGGTCTTTGTTTTAAACTATAAACTCAGTTTATCTTAAAGTTAGTTCAGCCCAGAAATGAACAAGGACAGCTTGGAGGTTAGAAGCAAGATGGAGTCGGTTAAGTTAGATCTCTTTCACTGTCTCGTCATAATTTTGCAAAGGTGGTTTCAGTGCCTGGCTCACCTTCTTATTTTTGTAGAGACAGGGTCTCACTATGTTGCACAGGCTGATCTCAAGCAATCCTCCTGCCTTGATCTCCCAAAGTGCTAGGATTACATGCATGAGCCACTGCACCTGGGTTAAAATTTCTGTTCCATTAGCTTAGTGGTCAGCTAATGACTGTACGGAAATTTCTTAATACCGAGAACCACAAATTCTCCTAGTCTTTGCCGAAGGGGTTTGTGTAGGGGCATACTTTGAACACATGGCCAGTCAGTTTACAACTCTGGCTTAGCCTTTAACTTCCTACTTCTGCAAATCCTCAAGATCAACTGGAGGTGAGAACTCTGGGCCTTCTCAGGTCTTTCCTGAGCACGTGCACAACCCTGGGCATGAATGTGGCCTTCTGACTCTCATGAATATATCAGAGCTTACCAATGCCCTTATGGACATACGTTTCCCTGGCTTTTTTCCTCTCTTTTAAGCTTTTTGGTTAGTTTATTATCTGTCCCTCAGTCAGCAGTGACTAAAACATTTGCCTGTAAATGTTTTTGACAAATGCAGGGTACCTACTTTAGCGGTAGGCCAGTTCTGAGTCAGACAATATAAAGACAAACCTTTTGAGCTGGTTTTCCAGGGAGCACCAGACAGGTTAAAACAAATCATTACAGTTCTTTGGAAATCAGATCTGTTCCGTTCCCTCAGTTACCAGCAATGTCAGATGTTATTATTTTATTTTATTTTATTTTTATTTTTTGAGATGGAGTCTTGCACTGTTGCCCAGGCTGGAGTGCAGTGGCGCAATCTCGGCTCATTGCAACCTCTGCTTCTTGGGTTCAAGCTCTTCTGCTGCCTCAGCTTCCCAAGTAGCCAGGATTACAGGTGCCTGCCACCACGCCCAGCTAATTTTTTGTATTTTTAGTAGAGACGGGGTTTCACTATGTTGGTCACGCGGGTCTCAAACTCCTGACCTCGTGATCTGCCCGCCTCGGCCTCCTAAAGTGCTGGGATTACAGGCGTGAGCCACCACGCCTGGCCACAGATGTTATTTTTAAGGTTACTGCCAGCAGGCGCATTTGGGGTAAATTAAAATGATACAAACCTCTAGTCTTACTGAGATTCAGCCGTTTTTCTTGAATGAAGACTCCTTGGGTTATTGCAAGACTTGGTTAATTTTTAAAGTTCAAAAAAATTTGATTTTTCAAAATTGATAGGTAATACTTATGTATTTGTGGGGTTCATGTAAGTATTATAGGCATAAAATGTGTAATGATCAAGTCAGGGTACTTGGGGTATCCATCACCTTAAGTATCTATCATTTGTATGTGTTGGGAACATTTCAAGTCCTCTCTTCTATCTACTTAGAAATACACAATACATCCTTGCCAGCTATAGTCATCCTATTCTGCTATGGAACATTATAACTTGTGTCTTCTATCTAACTGTAAATATTTGATTTTTGCCAGTTTTGTTGTTGTTGCTTTTATGGGGGGGTGAAATTTTTTTCGATTGTTTCTTATTGTGGCATTTTCACTGATGTCACCTCTGAGTACATGTTTGATTGGAGGTTTCTGAGGAGCTCCAATATTTTATCTTGACCTCCAGTTATACAAAAGTAAATATATTTCTCAATTTATAGTTTTTGTTTTGCAGAAGAGTGGCCGCAACAACTACTTGGGCCATGTCTTCTCCTGGTCACTTTTTTAATATGCTGCTTATTTTTAACCACTAAAGTCACTGATGGTGATACACTAATTCTTTGAGTATTGTCTTTGTCCTATATTATTGAAAAGTAGCAGCTGGGTGCGGTGACTCACGCCTGTAATCCCAGCACTTTGGGAGGCCAAGGTGGGCGGATCATGAGGTCAGGAGATCAAGACCATCCTGGCCAACATGGTGAAATCCTGTCTCTACTAAAAATACAAAAATTAGCTGGGTGTGGTGGCACACGCCTGTAGTCCTGGCTGCTCGGGAGGCTGAGGCAGGAGAATTGCTTGAACCCAGGAGGCTGAGGTTGCGGTGGGCCGAGATCATGCTACTACACCCAGCCTGGCAACAGAGAGAGACTCCATCTCGGGAAAGAAAACAAAAGTAGCTTGAGCTGTCCGCTTAAATTCTGTCCGCTTCATTGGAATTCCTTTGGCACATTTGTCTCCTCAGTGTAAATAGAATTATTTTCAGTTTTAGGTTTAAAGGATGTGTACTTAGTTTTCAGGAATCCTAGACAATACATACAAAAAACAGAAATAGTGATGACCCAACATATTATAGCAAGGAAAAAATAAAATCTTAGTTATAAAATTAGTTATAATCTAGAATTTTTTCTTTTTTTTTTCTTTTTTTTTTTTTTTGAGATGGAGTCTCACTCTATTGCCTTGGCTGGAGTGCAGTGGTCCATTCTTGGCTCACTGCAACCTCCGCCTCCCAGGTTCGAGCAGTTCTCGTGCCTCAGCCTCCCAGATAGCTGGGATTACATTACAGGCACCTGCTATCAAGCCCAGTTATTATTATTTTTTTTTTTTTGTATTTTTTGTAGAGACTGGGTTTCACCATGTTGGCCAGGCTGGTTTCAAACTCCTGACCTCAAGCGATCTGCCTGCCTTGGCCTCCCAAAGTGCTGGGAATACAGGTGTGGGCTGCCGTGTCTGGCCGTAATCTAGCAACATTGATGATGTGGTGATGTCTGTGACTTTATCTTACCTGATATAGCAAACAAAGCAAAACAAAACCCATATAATCATCTTCACTTTTAGTTGAAAGAAACATTTAGCCCTTCAGTCAGTTAATCCAACAAATACTTGTTTTGTGGCTTATGGTGTGTAAGGCACTATGTTTAATCTACTTTCTGAAAGCTACAGCCTAGTAGGCTAGACAAAATTGAACACAGTAAGGCAAAATTTAAGCTCTGTAACAGAACTATAAGCAAAGTGCTATGGATTATAGGGAAATAAAAGAACACACCCACCTAGAGAATAGTCAGATTTTTGAAGAGGTCTCAAGAAAAGCATTCCTCATCCTTGCAGAATTTCTGGACAAATGGAGAAAACAGGAGTGGCAGGTGGGGGCCCAAAATATCACTTTTACTATTAATAGAAACCAGGTTGGAAGATCTGGTTTTCAGTATGTGAGCTAAATTGTATTAGACATCCCCAGCCCCCAGTTCTAAGCAGTCCTCTACCAAATCAAACTTTTCTATGCAGGAGAGAGCCTGGCCCTGAAGAAATGGAGAATACTTGTTCAGAAAGGGTAGAAACACAGAACTCTGAGCCAAGTTGCACTTCATTCTTCTATGATTTGCCAGTCAAATAAGATTAAAAGATAAGTTATACTTAATCTGTTTAAAGAAGTACAGAGGAGCCAGGAGTGTATTTAGAAAAAGTTTTCCCTGGTGTAAACCAGGAGTAGGGAAGAGGCATTCCTCTCTACAGTGGGGGTCAGAAAAGGTTTCATGGAGGTTATGCCTTGCGTTGAGCATTAAAAAGGAATAGGTTTCTATATAGAAGATGTAAAGCCACAGAGATGAGACAGTATAAACTATGTTTGAAAAACAAGTAGTCTAATTAAAAAAAGAAAAAGAAAAACAAGTAGTCTAATTTAATGAAACATTTGAGTTCTCAATTTCAGTTTTGTTATCCTTTGGGAGTTATTAAACAGGCTGGATGCAGTGGCTCATACCGGTAATCCTAGCACTTTGGGAGGCTGAGGTGGGTGAATCACCTGAGGTCAGGAGTTTGAGACTGGCCTGACCAACATGGTGAAACCCCATCTCTACTAAATACAGAAAATTTGTCAGGTGTGGTGGTGTACACCTGTAGTGCCAGCTACTTGGGAGACTGAGGCAGGAGAATTGCTCAAACCTGGGAGGTGGAGGTTGCAGTGAGCCAAGATTACACCATTGCACTACAGCCTAAGCAACAAGAGCAAAACTCCGTCTCAAAAAAAAATATCAAACATTTAGCCCTTAAACAGTCATTGGCTCATTTTGAAGCCTTAAAAGATTACCAAAATTACTTTTTTTTGTTGTTGTTGACAGAGTCTCGCTCTGTCGCCAGGCTGGAGTGCAATGGTGCAATCTCGGCTCGCTGTAATCTCCACCTCCTGATTTCAGGCGATTCTTCTGCCTCAGCCTCCCGAGTAGCTGAGACTATAGGCGCCCACCACCACGCCCAGCTAATTTTTGTATTTTTAGTAGAGACAGGGTTTCACCTTGTTGGCCAGGATGGTCTCCATGTCTTGACCTTGTGGTCCACCTGCCTTGGCCTCCCAAAGTGCTGGTACTACAGGCATGAGCCACCGTGCCTGGCCTTCTTTCTGGTTTTAAGGCAGCAAAGTAGAATTATTCCCAGGCTGTTTTGAAAATCACCTAAAAACAGTAATATAAACTCTATTTGAAATTATGAGGCATAAGTAATCCTTGTATGGGAAAAAGGAAAAGAGAAAGAAATAGTAAATGACTTAGCAGAGGTGGGTCAGACTCAAGTGTCTCAGGAGACTACTGGCAAGAGGCAGGTCATGATTTATCTGTGAAACTCCTGTAAAGTTCAGAACCTGGACGTACCATGTACAACAGAAGGCAGGGATAAGATGGAGGCTGACAACAGGGTCACTGTCCGTCTGTAATAGGAGGATAGATTTCATTCTCAGTACTTTCTGCTTTAAACCTGAGTAGTTGGAGAGCCACCGTCAGCCTTACAGAAGTTAGGAGATTTTAGCCGGGCATGGCAGCGTGTGCCTGTAATCCCAGCTACTTGGGAGGCTGAGGCATGAGAACCACTTGAACCCAGGAGGTGGAGGTTGCGGTGAGCCGAGATCGCGCCACTGTGCTCCAGCCTGGGCAACAGAGCAAGACTCCGTCTCAGAACAAATACAAAAAGAAAGAAAGAAAAAAAAAAGAAAACAACAAAAAGAAGTTAGGAGATCTGTTCTTTGGAGGAATTGAATATGAGACATTCAGGACCTAGGACCCCAATCCCAGAGGAAGATGGAGCTAAAGTTCCAGACAGAAAATGGAAGGCAGGAGCCAATTAAGTGAGAAGTCTATACAATTAGTAGTGCAGTTCCCCATCTCCTTCCCTCAGCTAGCTGTAGAATGCCTGCAGCCAAATAAAAGCTTAGAGGATCTTCCTCTGCAGTAAGAGAATGCCCCCCACCCAATAAAAGAGAATGGCCCAGAGGAAAGATAGCTGAATTAAAAATATATATATTTATGCATTAACAGGCTCATGCCCATAAATTTTGATTTTTTAAAAAAGTATATAAGCATGTTTTTATTTTTTTTATGGCTGATGGCAGATGACCTCATAAAGTCATGCGTGACAAAACCCTTTTTTCTTTCTTTAAGGTGGAGTTTCGCTCTTGTTGCCCAGGCTGGATCTCGGCTTATCACAACCTCCACCTCCCAGGTTCAAGTGATTCTCCTGCTTCAGCCTCCCGAGTAGCTCGGATTACAGGCATGTGCCACCACGCCCGGCTAATTTTGTATTTTAAGTAGAGACGGGGTTTCTCCATGTTGGTTAGGCTGGTCTCGAACTCCTGACCTCAGGTGATCTGCGCACCTTGGCCTCCGAAAGTGTTGGGATTATAGGCGTGAACCAACACACTCGGTCTGACAAAACTGTTTATACAGCTGTTCTCTAAGACAGGTTCTAGGAAATCCACAAAAACCTGAGATAAGTGAAATGTGGGGTGAAAAGAGGTAGAAGGGGCTAATACAAGGCTGCCAACGTTCTTTTCTCTCTTTTTTTTTTTTTTTTTTGAGATGGTGTCTCGCTCTGACACCTAGGCTGGAATGCAGTGGCTTGATCTCGGCTCACTGCAGACTCCACCTCCCGGGTTCAAGCGATGCTTCTGCCTCAATCCCTGAGTAGCTGGGATTACAGGTGCCTGCCACCGCGCCTGGCTAGTTTTTGTATTTTTGGTAGAGACGGGGTTTTGCCATGTTGGCCAGGCTGGTCTCGAACTCCTGATCTCAGATGATCCACCTGCCCCAGCCTCCCAGAGTGCTAGGATTATAGGCGTGAGGCACAGTGTTTGGCTCTCTTTTTTTTTTAAACCATCCTCTTTGTTAAGGACAGATGCAAACATTATTTTAAAAATGTATTATATTCATTAATATTTTATTTATTTTTTTGAGGCTGAGTCTTGCTCTGTTGCCCAGGCTAGAGGGCACTGGAATATTCATGGCTCACTGAAGCCTCACTCCCAAGCTCAACTTCTGGGCTCAAATGATCCTCCTGCCTCGGCCTCCCAAAGCACTGGGACTACAGGTGTGAGCCACCATGTCTGCCCTACTTTAAAACATTACATGGGTTGGATGCAGTGCCTCGTGATTGTAATCCCAGCACTTTTGGAGGAGGGTAGGAGGAAGGCTGGAGACCAGTAGTTTGAGACCAATCTGGGCAACATGGCGAGAGCCTGTCTCTATAGAAAAATTTAAAAAGTAGCGGGGTGTGGTGGAACACGCCTGTAGTCCTAGCTACAGGGGAGGCTGAGGCAGGAGGATCGCTTGAGCCCAGCCTGTAGTGAGAAATGATACCACTACAGCCTGGGCAACAGAGCAAGATCCTGTCTCTAAGAAAATAAACACATAGCCGGGCACAGTGTCTAACGCCTGTAATCCCAGCATTTTGGGAGGCCAAGGCGGGTGGATCACGAGATCAGGAGTTTGAGACCAGCCTGGCCAGCATGGTGAAACCCTGTCTCTATGAAAAATACAAAAAATTAGCTGGGTATGGTGGCAAATGCCTGTAATCCCAGCTACTTGGGAGACTGAGGCAGGAGAATTGCTTGAACCTGGGAGGCAGAGGTTGCAGTGAGCTGAGATTGCTCCACTGCGCTCCAACCTGGGCGACAGAGTGAGACTCCATCTCAAAAAAAGAAAAAAAAGGCCAGGCACGGTGGCTCATGCCTGTAATCCCAGCACTTTGGGAGGCCGAGGCAGGCGGATCACGAGGTCAGGAGATCGAGACCATCCTGGCTAACACGGTGAAACCCCGTCTCTACTGAAAATGCAAAAAATCAGACGGGCGTGGCGGCGGGCGCCTGTAGTCCCAGCTACTTGGGAGGCTGAGGCAGGAGAAGGGTGTGAACCCGGGAGGCGGAGCTTGCAGTGAGCCTAGATGGCGCCACTGCACTCCAGCCTGGGAGACTGAGGGAGCCTCCGTCTCAAAAAAAAAAAAAAAGAAAGAAAGAAAGAAACACATAAAATAGAAAGAAACACATAAAATACAGGTCAATTTATACCAGATATGAAAGATATAATCCCAACATTTAAAAATGGAATGCTGGCTGGGTGCGGTGACTCACACCTGTAATCCCAGCACTTTGGGAGGCTGAGGCGGGCGGATCATGGGGTCAGGAGTTCGAAACCAGCCTGGCCAATATGGTGAAACCCTATCTGTACTGAAAAATACAAAAATTAGCCAGGCATGGTGCTGTGCGCCTGTAGTCCCAGTTACTCGGGAGGCTGAGGCAGGAGAATTGCTGGAACCCGGGAGGCAGAGGTTGCAGTGAGCCGAGATTGTGCCACTGCACTCCAGCCTGGGCAACAGAGCGAGACTCCGTCTCAAAAAAAGAAAATGGAATGCCTTTAGATTTATGAAAAATATAATTGTGGCTGGGCGCAGTGACTCATGCCTGTAATCCCTGCACTTTGGGGGCTGAGGCGGGTGGATCACGAGGTCAGGAGATTGAGACCATCCTGCCTAACACGGTGAAACTCCGTCTCTACTAAAAATACAAAAAAATTTAGCTGGTCATGGTGGCGGGCGTCTGTAGTCCCAGCTACTGGGGAGGCTAAGGCGGGAGAATGGCGTGAACCCGAGAGGCAGAGCTTGTAGTGAGCTGAGATCGTGCCCCTGCACTCCAGCCTGGGCGACAGAGCAAGACTCCGTCTCAAAATAATAATAATAATAATAAATATATATATATATATAATTGTGAGGCTGGGCGCAGTGGCTCACAGCTGTCATCTCAGGACTTTGGAAAGATCCGGCCGCCAGAAGATCCGCCGGGGTGTTGAGTTAATGAGATTAGGAGTTGGACACCAGCCTGGCCAACGTGGTGAAACCCTGTCTCTACTAAAAATACGAAAATTAGCCAGGTGTGGTGGCGGGTGCCTATAATCCCAGCTACTTAGGAGGCTGGGGCAGGAGAATTGCTTAAACTCGGGAGGCAGAGGTTGCAGCAAGCTGAGATCACACCACTGCGCTCCAGCCTGGGCAACAGAGCAAGACTCTGTCTCAACAACAAAAAAAATTGCCCTAATTTTTTTCATTTTGCCTTGAATCAGCAGTGGTTTGGAAATAGAATTGAACAGTTACTGCTGAAGAGCAGAGTTATCAGGCCTTCATTCTAGGTTAAATGCTTATTTATTCATATATACAATAGTGATATACTAGCCTGCTTTTTTCTTAATCTGATTTTAATTTTGATAATTCTTTTTATGTTTAAGAAGAATAGCAGTAAATGTAAACCTGTCTTAATCTTAGTAACTGTAGTCGTTATGTAAACTACATTTCTTTGTTTCTCTTGGTTCCTCTATTGGTAAAGACCTTAAGGTTATCTATTTCAAGCTCCTAATTAAAGCATCCAGCCTATGACATTCTTGGTATTGAGAAAACTGACTAGAAATGGAGAGAGCTCACTGCTTTACAAATCTGTTAAAGCCGTATTTATTTATTTTTCCTTTTCTGAGACAGTCGCCCTGTTGACCAGGCTGGAGTGCAGTGGCATGATCTCAGCTTACTGCAGCCTTGACCTACTGTGCTCAAGCATCCCTCCCACCTCAGCCTCCCAAAATGCTGGGATTTCAGGCATGAGCCATTGCACCTGGCCTCAAGTCTATCTTAATACACATTGGCTCCATTTCTTCTACATTGATTATCTGCAATAAAATAGAATTACTTTATTCTAAATGACAGTTCTTCAGATAGTCTAGGAAACAACTATAGTGTTCTTTGATTCCAGAGTTTGAATCTCTTTCATAACCTCAATCTTCCCCCTCCCCCTCCCCATCCCCCTTCTTCTCACAGTCTCACTCTGTCGCCCAGGGTGGAGTGCAGTGGCACAGTCTTAGCTCACTGCAACCTCCGCTTCCCAGGCTCAAGTGGTTCTCCCACTTCAGCCTCCCAAGTAGCTGGGACTACAGGTGCACACCACCATGCCCAGCTACTGTTTTGTATTTTTGGTAGAGACAGGGTTTCACCATGTTGGCCAGGTTGGTCTCCAACTCCTGACCTCAAGTGATCTGGTACGTCGGCCTCCCGAACTATTGGAATTACAGACGTGAGCCATAGCGCCTGGCCTTCAGTCATAGCCCCTGGCCTTCAGTCATTTTTCTGAAGTCTTAGCTTTAAAGCATGTCTCGCTATCCTGGGGTCCATTCTATAGAGATATTTAGTCAGTTTTCTTTCTCAAAACTGTCCAAGTTTTTTGTAAAACGAGGTTTCTTGTTTTGTGTTCATGTAACTGGTAATTGTTTAATTTAAATTGGAGATTTTAAGATTTATCTCTGTTCAATTTTTTCTTAATACTATCCTTTTGAAATCATTGAATTCGGCCAGGTGTGGTGGCTCACGCCTATAATCCTAGCATTTTGAGAGGCCGAGGCCGGCACATCACGAGGTCAGGAGTTGGAGACCAGCCCGACCAACATGGTGAAACCCTGTCTCTACTAAAATACAAAATTTACCCGGGACTGGTAGTGTGTGCCTGTAATCCCAGCTACTCGGGAGGCTGAGGCAGGAGAATTGCTTGAACCCAGGAGGTGGAGTTTGCAATGAGCCAAGATCACAGCACTGCACTCCAACCTGAGTGACAGAGACTCTGTCTCAAAAAGAAGAAAAAAAATGAAATCATTGAATTCTAATTCTGTTGTTTGAGGCATTATTTATTCTAATGAGCTTTGCAATCTCCACAAGGTTGGTAAATATACTGTACTTTATGAATTTTATCCAATAATTCTAAAACTATTGCATGGTACTTTTGGTTAAACATGGAGGTTCGATCCAGTATACCTATTTCCTTTCTTTCTTCAAATAGCATTAAAATGATAATAAGGGAACAAAAGAAACATGAGATCACAGGGACAACAATGAGTGAAAGAGGAAACCACAATACATGAGAAACTTGAGGTATTTTTTAGAAGATTAAAAAAATGGGTTCGGGTGGGGTAGCTCACTCCTGTAATCCTAGCACTTTGGGAGGCCGAAGTGGGCAGATCACCAGGTCAGGAGATCCAGACCATCCTTTTCCGCCCAGCCGGAAAAGGTCTCTTAAGAAACAGAGATGAGGCTTGAGATTAAAATCAGGTAGTGGTGAAATGTCTTTCTTTTTTCATTCCTAAAAATTTTTAATTTTTTTAGAGACAAGGTCTTGCTTTTTTGCCCAGGCTGGAGTGCAGTGGTGTGATCATAGTTCACTGCAGCCTTGAGCTTCTGGCTCAGGTGATCCTCCCGCCTTAGCCTCCTGAGTAGCTAGGACTACAGGGGTGCACCACTGTGCCTGTGTAATTTTACTGTATTGTTTTGTAGAGATAAATTCTTACTGTGTTGCCCAGGCTGGTCTTGAACTCCTGGCCTTAAGTGATTTTCCTACCTTGGCCTCCGAAAGTGTTGAGATTATAGGAGTGAGCCACTGTGCTTGGCCTAGGATACTATTCTTAAAAATCTTTCACAGGGCCGGGCACGGTGGTTCACACCTGTAATCCCAGCACTTTGGGAGGCCGAGGCAGGCGGATCATGAGGTCAGGAGATCGAGACCATCCTGGCTAACACGGCGAAACCCTGTCTCTACTAAAAATGCAAAAAATTAGCTGGGCGTGGCGTCGGGTGCCTGTAGTCCCAGCTACTTGGGAGGCTGAGGCAGGAGAATGGCGGGAACCCGGGAGGCGGAGCTTGCAGTGAACCGAGATCGCGCCACTACACTCCAGCCTGGGCGACTGAGCAAGACTCTGTCTCAAAAAAAAAAAAAAATCTTTCACAGGCTGGGCGTGGTGGCTCATACCTGTAATCCCAGCACTTTGAGAGGCTGAGTCCAGTGGACTACTGGAGGCCAGGAGTTTGAGATCAGCCTGGCCAACATAGTGAAACCCCTTCTCTACCAAAAATACAAAAGAAAAGAAAAAAAATATTAGCTGAGTGTGGTGGGACGCACCTGTAGTTCCAGCTATTCCGGAGCCTGAGGCAGGAGAATCGCTTGTACCTGGGAGGCTGAAATTGGGGTCAGCTGAGATTGTGCCAGTGCACTCCAGCCTTGCAGCCTTGCTGATGGAGCCAGACTCTCAAAAAAAAAAAAAAAAAAAAAAAAAAATTCTATGTATAAAATCTTTCAATAAATAGAAACTTATTGAAAATTTAAAAATTTAAAAAAATTAAAAATTCTCTGCCCCCCAAAAAGAATTAGTAAAAATTTGGAAGTAAAGTTAAAGCAATTTGGATATAGGAGAAAAATTATTTAACAAAGATTCACTGGGTGCAGTGGCTCATGCCTGTAATCCTAGCACTTTGAGAGGCTGAGGTGGGTAGATCACTTGAGGCCTGGCCAACATGGTTCCAGATGAGCCTGGCCAACATGGTGAAACCCTGTCTCTACCAAAAATATAAAAATTAGCTGGGTGTGGTGGTGGGCGCCTGTAATCCCAGCTACTGGGGAGGCTGAGGCAGGAGAATCACTTGAATCCAGGAGTTGGAGGTTGCAGTGAGCTGAGATCATGCTACTGCACTCCAGCCTAGGCAACAGAGTGAGACTCTGTCTCCAAAAAAAAAAAAAAAGAAAGAGATAAACCAGGAGGTCCAATGTTTGACTAATAGGAATTCTAGAATGAGAGGACAGATAAACAAATATTTACCAGATTGAAAAATATAAACTTCCAGATTGAAAGGACTGATAGACCAGACGCAGTGACTCATACCTGTAATCCCAACACTTTGGGAGGCTGAGGCGGGCAGATCACGAGGTCAGGAGATCGAGACCATCCTGGCTAACACAGTGAAACCCTGTGTCTACTAAAAAATACAAAAAATTACCCAGGCTTGGTAGTGGGCGCCTGTAGTTCCAGCTACTCGGGAGGCTGAGGCAGGAGAATGGCGTGAACCCGGGGGCGGAGCTTACAGTGAGTCGAGATCATACCACTGCACTCTAGCCTGGGTGGCAGAGCAAGACTCTATCGGGGGGTGGGGGCGGGGGGGAAGGACTGATAGAATAATAACCTCAGACCAAGAGGCTTGATCATGACATTTTGATAAACTGAGGATAAAGAGAGTATACTAAAAGCTTCCAAAAGTAATTAGAGGTTACATTCAAAGGACCCAAAATTAGGATGGCATTATATATCACAGCAGAAACTTAGGAGGCCAGAAATGCATCAAGCAATATCTTCAGATATCTTCAGTGGAAAGGATTTCCATCTTATAATTTTATTGCAAGCAAAATTATCAGTCAAATGTGAGTCTAGGGTAAATACATATTTTAGACTTGCAAGAGACTTAAAAAAAACCCTGAGTTCCCATGAGCCGTTTTTTCATAAATTACTGTGAGATGTTCCCTTAAAAAGCAAGTGAGATAATATGGGGTACTGGAAACAGTGCAGTAAAAGAGAAGAGCTGCTGGAGAGCCCAAGATGACAGTTGTGTAGCCAGTATAGGGAATGTCTTAGAGTGTAGGAGAAGAAAGGGTTCTGGGAATGTTTAGCACCAGAGAAAAACAGTATCTGATGCATTTGAGCATATGGAAAATATTCAGACGTGACAGATTTTGGAGCAGTTGAGGGAAAAGAGTATAGGAAGTAGAAAAAAATGTGATAGCCATTAATATGTAGGGTGAGAAGGAGTCCATAGTCCTATTGTCTGCTTGTCCTGATACTGAGTAGTATCTAAATACTAAATATTCACACTGACTCTTGATTTAAACAAAGACTGTGAGAAAATTACACTGAGTACAGCCAGGTGCAGTGGCATGTGCCTGTAATTTCAGCTACCTTAGAGACTGAGGCTGGAGGATTGCTCGAGGGTGTCCTATGATCGCTCCTGTGAATAGCCAGTCCACTCCAGACATAGCGAGACCCCATCTCTAAAAAAAAAAAAAAAAAGTAAAAAATTAAAAATTCCATTGTTGTCTTTCAGTATCCACCTCTTAGTTCTTTCCTGTGTTACAGATGAAGTGAAACTAAGGGAAATGAAGGAAGGAGGAGGAGAGGTGGACATGAAATAATATTGTCACTTTGAATTTTAGTTTCTTTCCTTTCGCTTCATAACTTCAAAAGAAGTTTTCAGTAGGGCATGGAAGATTGCCAGGATTAAGCAGCACCAGTTCAACATGAGATTCAGTCATATTTAGTTCTTCAGAGTTCATGGAGTCCTCCAGGTCCGAGACTGTTGCTGAGGATGGTAAATGTCAAATAAATTAAAAATACTGAACAGAAAAAATTAAAAGTGTGTAGATGCTCTATTTTGGACTGAGAGCAGTGAATACTGGTAGTGGACATAGGTTTTGGTTAAGTAAATGAAACAGAAGTCATAAAAGAAAGCTCAGAATATTGAGTCAGATGTTACAAGGTGTCCAAAGCAGAAAGTTTGACCTATTAAGTAATGTGTCTGTTTGCTAAATGTATTCCTTCCCTAGTGTTTTAATCTAGTGATTTCTTTCTTAGGAGAAACTTAGTCATGAGACGGCAATGCACTGGCACTAGTTTGCTTCTAAAAAGCAATTATATTTCTACTAGGGACAAGATGTTGGGTGGAGGGATTATAAACTTACTTTGTTTTAGGTTTATTTGGCCATACGAAAATGTTTTTCCTTTTAGATTCTGGCAAGAAAACTGGCCAACTGAAGAAAACATCTGGTGTTGGTTGAGTGAAGGAATGGCATAATCGGTAAAAATTACTTACAGGAAAAATACACGTTTAAAAAATCTTCTGCAGCTTTAACTCTGGATTTTTTTTTATGAAAATTGATTCTTAATCTCTCACTAACATTTTCCTACCACCAAAAGATTTGACCTGTATTGGGCTACCTTTGTATGTTACAAATTTTGCTTAATCTATGAAATTTTTTTTTTTTAATCTCATAATCTAGGAAATGTAGATCGCGAGTCATAAACTTTTTCAACTGAGAACCTGTTTTGTAGTATTTGCTGTTTAACAACCACCCTGTAACTTTGTGGCTTAAAACAATTCATTATGTAGCCTGACAGTTCTGCCATTTCCCCAATAGGTCGCTCATAAGACCGCAGTCATTTGGTGTCTTGACTGGAGCTTAAGTGTCTAAGATGGCCTCACTTATACTCTGAGTGTTGCTGTCAGCCTGTTCTTGTTCTCCACATGATCTCTCATCATTCAGTTTAGTGTGGGCTTCCTTAGATGGCAGCAGGAGTCAAGAGGGTAAAGCTTTATTGTCTCTTAAGTCCTAGCTTGGGAAATCACACGGTGTTATTCCTGTCACATTCTTTTTTTATTTTTCTTTTTTGAGACAGGGTCTTGTTCTGTCTCCCAGGCTGGGGTGCAGTGGCACGACCTTGGCTCACTGTAACCTTCACCTTCCCTGGCTCAAGCGATCCTCCCACCTCAGTCTCCTGAGTAGATAAGACTACAGGTGTGCACCACCACACCAGATAATTTTTGTTGTTGTTGTTGAGAGAAGGTTTTGCCATGTTGCCCAGGTCTCAAACTCCTGACCTCAAGCAATCCACTCTCCTTGGCCTCACAGAGTGTTAGGATTACAGGCATGAGCCACTGTGGCCAGCCCCTCCACATTCTTTTGGTCAAATCAAGTCATTATGTCAGCCTAGATTCAAGGGGTGGGAAAATAGACCCCATTTTTTGAAGGGAGAAGCAACAAAATTGCATTGCAAAGGGGCATTGCCACAAAGAGATATGATTCATTGGGACCCAGGTGCAGTGGCTCACACCTTGTAATCCCAGCACTTTGGGAGGCTGAGATGGGTGGATCACTTGAGGTTAGGAGTTCGAGACCAGCCTAGCCAACATGGTGAAACCCCATCTGTACTAAAAATACAAAAACTAGTCAAGCGTGGTGGCGCATACCTGTAATCCCAGCTACTTGGGAGGCTGAGGCATGAAAATTGCTTGAACCCAGGAGGCAGAAGTTGCAGTGAGCCAAGATTGTGTCACTGCATTCCAGCCTGGGTGACCGAGTGAGACTTTGTCTCAAAAAAAAAATAAAAAAGAGGTATGATTCATTGGGGTTCATTACTTACTTTTTATTTTT
This sequence comes from Chlorocebus sabaeus, assembly GCF_047675955.1. Classification (NCBI taxonomy): domain Eukaryota; kingdom Metazoa; phylum Chordata; class Mammalia; order Primates; family Cercopithecidae; genus Chlorocebus; species Chlorocebus sabaeus. The sequence continues at coordinate 72,348,462 of NC_132919.1, forward strand.
ATTTTTTTAAGATAAAGTCTTGCTCTGTCACCCAGGCTGGAGTACAGTGGCCAGATCACAGCTCATTGCAGCCTTGAACTTCTGGGCTTAAGCAATCCTCTCACTTCGTCCTCCCAAGTAGCTGGGACTATTGGCATGTGTCACCATGCCCAGCTAGTTTTTAAAATTTTTTCTAGAGGAGGGGACTCACCATGTCCAGGTTGGTCTGGAATTCCTGGCAATCCTCCCACCTACCTTGGCCTCCCAAAGTGCTGGGATTATAGGTGTAAGCCACCTTGTAAGGTGTAAGCTCATTATTTATGTTTGTATAGACATGTAGCTTAATTTATAAACACTCATATATTTGTAAAGAATGCAAAAGGAGGCTAGGTGCCGTGGCTCACATCTGTAATCTCAGCACTTTGGGAGGCTGAAGCGGGAGGATCACTTGAGGCTAGAAGTTTGAGACCAGCCTGGGCAACACAAGGAGACCCTGTCTCTACAACAAATTTTTTTTTTTTGAGACGGAGTCTCGCTCTGTTGCCCAGGCTGGAGTGCAGTGGCGTGATCTCGGCTCACTGCAGGTTCCGCCTCTTGGGTTCATGCCATTTTCCTGCCTCAGCCTCCCCAGTAGCTGGGACTACAGGCACCCGCCACCTCGCCCGGCTAATTTTTTGTATTTTTAGTAGAGACGGGGTTTCACCTTGTTCGCCAGGATGGTCTCAATCTCCTGACCTTGTGATCTGCCTGCCTCGGCCTCCCAAAGTGCTGGGATTACAGGCGTGAGCCACCGTGCCCGGCCTCTACAACAAATTTAAAAATAAAAATTTGGCGGAGGGCAGTGGCTCACACCCGTAATCCCAGCACTTTGGGAGGCCGAGGCGGGTGGATCACCTGAGGTCGGGAGTTCGAGACCAGCCTGACCAATATGGAGAAACCCCGTCTCTACTAAAAATACAAAAAAAATTAGCTGAGTATGGTGGCGCATGCCTGTAATCCCAGCCTCCCTAGTAGCTCGGGAGGGTGAGGCAGGAGAATCACTTGAACCCAGGAGGGGGAGGTTGTGGTGAGCTGAGATCACACCATTGCACTCCAGCCTGGGCAGCAGGAGTGAAACTGTGTCTCAAATGAATGAATGAATGAATGAATGAATGAATAAAATAAAATGTAGGAAAGGAATGCAAAGGACATGTAATGTTGGTTTTGGTTATAATAAATGTTTCATTAAGAAAAGCTTACTAGGCCAGGTGCGGTGGCTCACACCTGTAATCCCAGTACTTTGGGAGGCCGAGGTGGGCAGATCACTTGAAGTCAGGAGCGTGACCAGTCTGGCCAACATGTTGAAACCCCATTTCTACTAAAAACACAAAAAAATTAGCTGGGTGTGGTGGCGCATGCCTGTAATCCCAGCTGTTTGGGAGGTTGAGGCAGGAGAACCACTTGAACCCGAGATGAGGATTGCAGTGAGCCGAGGTCACACCACTGCACTCCAGCCTGGTTGACAGAGTGAGACTCTGTCTCAGAAAAAAAAAAAAAAAAAAAAAAAAGCCTGGGTGCCGTGGCTCACGCCTGTTAATCCCAGCACTTTCGGAGGCCGAGGCAGGTGGATCACCTGAAGTCAGGAGTTCGAGACCAACCTGACCAACGTGGAGAAACCCTGTCTCTACTAAAAATACAAAATTAGCCGGGTGTGGTGGCACATGCTTGTAATCCCAGCTACTCGGGAGACTGAGGCAGGAGAATCGCTTGAACAGGGAGGCGGAGTTTACAGTGAGCTGAGATCACGCCATTGCAGTCTAACCTGGGCAATAAGAGCGAAACTCCATCTCCAAAAAAGAAAAAAAAGAAAAAGTTCACTAGAGCAATTGGTAAAATAATGGAACTTGAGTTTTTTACTTATTTCTTTTATTATTGGAAGAAATGAATTTGTTTTGCTAAAACAGTGTTTCCAAGCTGTAATCTGATAATTGTGTTCATTTCAGTTCCAAAGTAGACTGAAAGCACAGTGTGACTTCTTGTCATAGTCTCCCCCATCACCAATTTTCTCCTGTGGTGAATATTGGTATCGTATTACCAAGCTCACAAACTAGAACAATACCTGGTGAGGCATAACTTAATTTCTTCCCCAGCTTTATTAAGGTATAGTTGGCAAATATCACAATTGGTCTTCTGGCTCCAGTGATTTATATTCTTACCACAAGCAAAATATTCCCTCCCAAAACCTCGAATCTTACCCAAAAAGAAATTAAAGACCTGTGTTCTGTTATCAGCTTCAAAATCAGAGGTGAATAAGGCTCCTCAGATGCAGTACCTGTTGATACAGAGATCTATAATGTAAAAAGAAAAGTTATCTACTCCACACACCAAACATACAGTAGAGGCACAGGGCTATAATGGCAATAGAATTTCCCCCAAAAAAGAGAAGATGGAGAAGCATATAGCAGTGGTTGGTTCCTATCAATTCTGGGTTCCAGCTGGGCACCTGTTAGGGTCATCTATTCCAGGAGTAGGAAATGCTCCTTGTTTGGGACCTAGTTTTGCTTCCTAGGAATAGTTCCCTAATCCATTGTTCTTTGTGGCTCTTGGCTTTGTCATCCCTCCCTCCCTTTTTAAACATTCCCGATGAGTTTTTACCATTAACGTATGATTCAGGTTCCCAGGGTGGGCATTACCACATACCCAGGAAGAGGCCACCCTGGAAAGATGAAGGATAAACAAGAGGTGGGGCGAAGTCGGTTCAGATCTTCCCAGGATATGGAGCAGAGGTGTCTTATACACACTCTGGAACCATTTGAACAGAGACATCACTCTGCCTTCTGAGAGGTCTCTTCTTTTACATAAGAAATGCCATATGAAGCCGAGTAGCTTTCTCAGTGTACTTCCTTCCTATAGAGAGTTGGGGGCCCAGAGGTCTCTTCATTTTGCATTGTTGTTGTGTCTTTTCTTTGGCGGGGGGGAGACAGTCTTGCTCTGTCACCCTGCGGTGACTCAATTTTGGCTTACCACAACCTCTGCCTCCGGAGTTCCAGCGATTCTTGTGCTTCAGCCTCCCGAGTAGCTGGGACTAGAGGCACGTGCCACCGTGCCTGGCTAGTTTTTATATTTTTAGTAGAGATCAGGTTTCACCATGTTGGCCAGGCTGGTCTCGAACTCCTGACCTCAGGTGATCTGGTTGCCTCGGCCTCCCAAAGTGCTGGGATTACAGGCCTGAGCCACCACGTCCAGCCATTTTTTTTTTTTTTTTTTTTGATATTGTTTCGCTCTGTTGCCCAGGCTGGAGTACAGAGGTGCGATCTCAGCTCACTACAACCTCTGCCTCTCGAGTTAAGCGATTCTCGCATCTCTGCTTCCTGAGTATCCGGAAATACAGATGTGCCCTACCATGCCCAGCTCATTCTCCTGCCTCAGCCTCCCTGAGTAGCTGGGACTGCTGGCACCCACCACCACGCCAGGCTAAATTTTTTTTTTTTTTTGTATTTTTAGTAGAGACAGGGTTTCACCAGGTTAGCCAGGATCATCTCGATCTCCTGACCTCATCATCTGCCCACCTTGGCCTCCCAAAGTGCTGGGATTACAGGCATCAGCCACCACACCTGGCCAGGGCATTTTTTTTTTAATGCTCCAAAATCCAAAAGCATTTTAAAAAATTTATTCTTTCTAAGTAATAGAGAAGGGGTCTTGCCATCTTGCTGAGGCTGGTCTCGAACTCCTGGGCTCAAGCAGTCCTTCTAAAGTGCTGCGATTACAGGCATGAGCCACTGTGCCTGGCCAAGAAAGCATTTTTTTTTTTTTTTTTTTTCTTTTGAGACGGAGTCTCGCTCTGTCACCCAGGCTGGAGTGCAGTGGCCGGATCTCAGCTCACTGCAAGCTCCGCCTCCCGGGTTTACACCATTCTCCTGCCTCGGCCTCCCGAGTAGCTAGGACTACAGGCGCCCGCCACCGCGCCCAGCTAGTTTTTTGCATTTTTTAGTAGAGACAGGGTTTCACGGTGTTAGCCAGGATGGTCTCGATCTCCTGACCTTGTGATCCGCCCATCTCGGCCTCCCAAAGTGCTGGGATTACGGGCGTGAGCCACCGCACCCAGCCGACTTTTTTTTTTTTTTTAAGACGGAGTCTTGCTCTGACACTCAGGCTGGAATGCAGTGGTGCGATCTTGGCTTACTGCAAGCTCCGCCTCCCGGGTTCACACCATTCTCCTGCCTCAGCCTCCTGAGCAGCTGGGACTACAAGCACCTGCCACCACGCCTGGCTAATTTTTTTTTTTTTTTTTTGTATTTTAGTAGAGACAAGGTTTCACCGTGTTAGCCATGATGGTCTTGATCTCTTGACCTTGTGATCTGCCTGCCTCAGCCTCCCAAAGTGCTGGGATTACAGGCATCAGCCACTGTGCCTGGCCAGGGCATTTTTTTTTTTTTTTTTTTTTAATGCTCTAAAATCCAAAAGCATTTACAAAAATTTATTCTTTTTAAATAATAGAAATGGAGCCTTGCTATCTTGCCCAGGCTGGTCTCGAACTCCTGGGCTCAAGCAGTCCTCTTACCTCAGCCTTCTAAAGTGCTGGGATTACAGGTATGAGCCCCACTGTGCCTGGCCAAGAAAGTTTTTTTTTTTTTTTTTTTTTGAGACAGAGTCTCACTCTGTCACTCAGGCTGGAGTGCAGTGGCACGATCTCGGCTCACTGCAACCTCCCGCTCCGGGGTTCAAGCTATTCTCTTGCTTCAGCCTCTTGAGTAGCTGGGACTACAGGCGCTTGCCACCACACCCAGCTAATTTTTTGTATTTTTTTTTTTTTTTTTTTTTTTGAGACGGAGTCTTGCTCTGTAGCCCGGGCTGGACTGCAGTGGCCGGATCTCAGCTCACTGCAAGCTCCGCCTCCCGGGTTTACGCCATTCTCCTGCCTCAGCCTCCGGAGTAGCTGGGACTACAGGCGCCCGCCACCTCGCCCGGCTAGTTTTTTGTATTTTTAGTAGAGACGGGGTTTCACCGTGTTAGCCAGGATGGTCTCGATCTCCTGACCTCGTGATCCGCCCGTCTCGGCCTCCCAAAGTGCTGGGATTACAGGCTTGAATTTTTTGTATTTTTAGTAGAGACAGGGTTTCACAGTGTTAGCCAGGATGGTCTCGATCTTCTGCCTTTAGTGATCCGTTTGCCTTGGCTTCCCAAAGTGCTGGGAATACAGGCATGAGCCACCCCACCTGGCCAAAAGCATTTATTTTGAGAATCTCATGGGCTCCAGAGACAGAAGATGAGGAAGTTTTATTTTCCAATCCAGCAGATTCTAGGCTCTCCATATTCTCAGTTCTTTGCAAACTGTGCAGTTCTTTCTTCTGCATATCTCTCATGTTACTTTATCATAGTTAATTTATGCTATTCAGCTAACAGTGAAATAGCATCCCATAGACTTCACAAACTTCATTCACAGCATCAACTTGGCAGCTCATTCTGCTTGGCTTATCAGATTGATTGATGGCTCTTCTCTGATCTCTAACTCCTTCTTCTAGACCTTCACCTCTCTAGATCTTCCCGTGATTTCATTATGGTCTAATTCTTGTAGTTCCTATTCCCTAACACTCAGGTGACTTTGCTGTCCTGACTGAACCTTGCTTAATACAGAAATTTGTACTCAGAAATACAGTGCAATAATACAAACCTAGAATGTGACACTGGCTTTAGGATCAGGTAGCAGGCAGAGGCTGAACGGGTGGCAAGAAGCCTGTTGGTGGAGGCTGGAACAATGGGGGAAATTGCTATTAGAATCTGGGAAAAATATGACCGACATCACGTATTAATACATGTAGAATAACTGGCAAAAATACGACCGTCGGTAACAACTGGTGTATCTAAGGAGATTTCTAGGCATTGTTTTGGGGATGTGAATTGGCCTCTGAACAGGGAGTTCTTGAGGTGGTATATGGGAAGCTGTTATCTGAATAGCTACTGTCTCTGATGCTTAGCCAACAGTGGTTTGGGGCCATTGTTGGTCAGCAAGGCCAGTGTTTGGGAAGAAAGCCAGACATAGAGCAGAGGACAAAGTGGATTCTGACAGACATCTGTGAATCTGTCTCTAAGTGTGAAAAGATCATGAAAGTCATCAAAGGGTATTCATCAGTGCCTCACTCTGCTTTCCAAATCTTGTTCCATTTTTGTCCCGCTCGTAACCCAAACCATGTAGAGAAAAGACTTCTGGGAAAACACTGTTACTACCGTAACCAAACTGACTCAGTAAAATCTGTCACAGAACCACATCAAATATTGAAAATTTAAAATTGACAACAGTGAAATCTGTTTTTAAATCATTTTTATTATAAAGTGTACATAAGCAGCTGGGCGCGGTGGCTCAAGCCTGTAATCCCAGCACTTTGGGAGGCTGAGACGGGCGGATCACGAGGTCAGGAGATCGAGACCATCCTGGCTAACATGGTGAAACCCTGTCTCTACTAAAAAATACAAAAAACTAGCTGGGCGAGGTAGTGGGCGCCTGTAGTCCCAGCTACTCAGGAGGCTGAGGCAGGAGAATGGCGTAAACCCGGGAGGCGGAGCTTGCAGTGAGCCGAGATCGCGCCACTGCACTCCAGCCTGGGCGACAGAGCGAGACTCCGTCTCAAAAAAAAAAAAAAAAAAATATATATATATATATATATACACACACACACACACATAAGATGTACCATGTAAAGCAATTTTAAGTGTAGAGTTCAGTGACATTAAGTACATTCACATTATTATGAAACATTCTCACCAACACTTGTTACTTTCTGTTTTTTTTTTTTTTTTCAAGATGGAGTCTCACTCTTGCCGGAGTGCAGTTGCCTGGTCTCGGCTCACTGCCTGGTCTCGGCTCACTGCAGCCTCCGCCTCCCGGTTTCAAGCAATTCTCCTGCCTCAGCTTCCCGAGTAGCTGGGATTAGCTGAGATTACAAGTGTGTGCCACCACGCCGAGCTAATTTTGGTATTTTTAGTAAAGACAGGGTTTCACCGTGTTGGTCAGGCTGGTCTTGAACTCCTGACCTCGTGATCTTGGCCTCCCAAAGTGCTGGGATTACAGGCGCCCCTCTGTTGTTTGTTTTTGAGACAGGATCTTGCTGTGTCACCCAGGCTCAGGCTGGAGTGAAGTTGCATAATCTTGGCTCACTGCAACCTCCACCTCTTGGACTCAAGCCATTTTCCTGCCTCAGTTTCCCAAGTAGCTGGGACTACAGGTACAGGTACAAAGTGGTGCGTGCCACCATGCTAATATTTTATTTTTTATTTTTGTAGAGATGGGGTTGGCCAGGCTGGTTTCAAACTCCTGAGCTCAGGGGATCAGTCCGCCTCAGCAGCCTCCCAAAGTGGTGTGGTGGGATTATAGGCGTGAGCCCCTGCGCCTTGCCAGATTTTTTGTTTTAGAAAATGGCCTTCCTCAAGCCTGTAATCCCAGCACTTTGGGAGGCCGAGACGGGCGGATCACGAGGTCAGGAGATCAAGACCATCCTGGCTAACACAGTGAAACCCCGTCTCTACTAAAAAATACAAAAAACTAGCCGGGCGAGGTCGTGGGCGCCTGTAGTCCCAGCTACTCGGGAGGCTGAGGCAGGAGAATGGCGTGAACCCGGGAGGCGGAGCTTGCAGTGAGCTGAGATCCGGCCACTGCACTCCAGTCTGGGCGACAGAGCGAGACTCCGTCTCAAAAAAAAAAAAAAAAAAAAAAAGAAAAAGAAAATGGCCTTCCTAATGATTATGAAGTGGTATCTTGTGGTTTTGATTTGCATTTTTATAATGATTAGTGATGTTGAGCATCTTTTCATGTGCTTATTGGTCCCTTGTGTATTTTCTTGGGAGAAATGTCTGAATATTCAAGCCTTTTGCCCATTTTTTAGTTGGATTTTTTTTTGTTTTTCAGTTTGTAGGATTTCTTTATATACTTTATTAACTCCTTAGATAGATATTTGCAAGTATTTTCTCCTAATGTGTAGGTTGTCTTTTCATTCTGTTGATAGTGTTGATATTGTTACTACTGAGAGGTGGTTTTTTTTTGTTTTTTAGTTTTTTTTTTTTTTTGGAGACGGAGTCTCACTCTGTTGCCCAGGCTGGAGTGCAGTGGCATGATCTTGGCTCACTGCAACCTCTGCCTCCCTGGTTAAAGTGATTCTCCTACCTCAGCCTCCGAGTAGCTGGGATTACAGGCGTATGCCACCACGCCCGGATAATCTTTGTATTTTTAGAAGAGACAGGGTTTCGCCATGTTGGCCAGGCTGGTCTCTGTTTTACATGTCCGTGTGAAGAGATCACCAAACAGGCTTTGTGTGAGCAACATGGCTGTTTATTATTGTACACCTTGAAGGTGAGGTTAATTAAGTCCTGTTGTGGGGTTTGAGAGCTGGAATCGAATTTTTGTTGTGGGGTTTGAGAACTGGAATCGAATTTTTGGAGCTTTTTCTAATGCCGGGAGGGGATTGGATAATAAAATGCGTGTTGAGAATAAGATGGCCTTCTGGCCCCTCTGGGTCTAGGGTGGTAAAGCGTCTAAAGATTGCTGCTAAGCGGGCCATAAACTGGGCTGGGTTCTTTACGTTGGGTAGTTTCTTTAAGTTTGTCATAATTAACAGCTTTGTAAGCTGCCTTTTTAAGCACTTCAACTAGGCAGGAAACCATGTAATCTCACCTAGCTATACCTGGGGAATCTGCCTGATAGTTCCATTGGGGATCTTCCTGGGGAACTGCTCTAATGCTTTCCTGGAGGTCTGGCTCATAAAGCCGGCGGTTATCGGCATGAGATTGGGCTAGAGAAAAAACTTTCCCATTCATCTGGGGAGAGGGTAGAAGTTAGGATGACATTTAAGTCACTCCAGATTAAATTGTAGGACAGAGTTAGATATCGGAATTACTGTATATATTTAGTGGGGTCTGATGAGAAAGAGCCTAAACGCTGGCTGATTTGGGAGAGGTCTGTTAGAGAAAAAGGCACATGTACCCTGACTATGCCTTCAGCTCCAGCCACCTCTCTAAGAGGAAATTGTTGGGCAGGCAGGGGAGGGCTAGTCGCAGAAAGAAACTGTAAGCCAGACCGGGTGTGAGGAGGGGAGATGATAGAAGGATTATAGAGTGGGGGAGCAGAGGCTGAGGAAGAATTGGGACCTGGCTTGACCTGCGAGGAGCAGCCTGGGAAGAAGGGGAAAGGTGAGATGAGTCCGTAGAAAAGAAGGATTCAGAGGACTCAGAGCTTGGGGTGGAGACTGAAGGAACAGACAGGAGAGAAGGAAGAAAGATTTGGGATGAGTCTCACTGGGAGCAGAGACTAGGGAGGGACCAATGTGTAAAAAAATGCCTGGACGTCAGGCACTTCAGACCATTTGCCCATTTTTCGACAAAAATTATCTAGATCTTGTAGAATAGACAAATCGAAAGTGCCATTCTCTGGCCACTTGGAACTGCCATCGAGTTTGTACTGGGGCCAAGCAGTATTGCAGAAGAAAATAAGACGCTTACATTTTAGGTCAGGCGAGAGCTGAAGAGGTTTTAAGTTCTTGAGAACACAGGCTAAGGGAGAAGAAGGAGGAATGGAGGGTGGAAGGTTGCCCGTAGTAAAGGAGGCAAGTTTAAAGAGAACGGTAGAAACACGGAGAAGGGGGTGGGGAGCAGTCCTGGATTGCAACGTGGGTGAGCAGCCAAAGCAGGTGTCCCCACAATTGACTTGCCACCAAGGGAACGTGGGTGAATGATCAAGGCAGGCATCCCCGCGGAGATGAGATACCAGTGGAACGTGGGTGAATAATCAAGAGAGGCATCCCCGTAATGATTAAACACCAAGGTAAGGCTGCCTTCCCGAGTCCATGACTGGCACCGGAGTTTTGGGTCCATGGATAAAACGTGTCTCCTTTGTCTCTACCAGAAAATGAAAGGAATTGAAATTAAGAGAAGGGAGAGATTGAAGGGTGGCACCAAGATGGAAAGGAGAAAGAGGTTGAGGGATAATGAGAGAGGTTGGAGAAGAGAGTAAAAAGAGGCCGCTTACCTGATTTAAAATGGGTGAGATGTTCCTTGGACTGGTTGGTCTGAGGACCCTAGGTCGTAGGTGGATCTCTTCACGGAGTGAGGATGAGGACAGCGGACTGGTCTCCCGGAGTCCGCCTGACCCGGGTCTTCGGCACCAAATGTTTCACATGTCCACGTGAAGAGATCACCAAACGGGCTTTGTGTGAGCAACATGGCTGTTTATTTCACCTGCAGGTGGGCTGAATCCAAAAAAGGAGTCAGCAAAGGTGCTGGGATTATCATGAGTTCTTACAGATTTTGGGATAGGTGGTGGAGTTGAAAGCAAGGTTTTGGGGGTAGGGGGTGGATCTCACAAAGTACATTCTCAAAGGTGGGGAGAATTACAAAGAAACTTCTTAAGGGTGGGGGAGATTATAAAGAACATTGATCAGTTAGGGTGGGGTAGAAACAAATATCAATGGTGAAATGTCATCAGTTAAGCTATTTTCACTTCTGTGGATCTTCAGTTGCTTCAGGCATCTGGATGTATACGTGCAGGTCACTGGGGATATGATGGCTTAGCTTAGGCTCAGAGGCCTGAGAGTCTCAAACTACTGACTTCAAGTGATCCATCCACCTCAGCCTCCCAAAGTGCTAGCATTACAGCGTGAGTCACTGCTCCCGGCCTTATATGCCATCTTGAGAAGTCTAAGGGATGCCTGGATAGCTAGTAAAACATTATTTCTGGGTGTGTCTGTGAGGGTGTTTCTGGAAGAGGTTAGTATTTAAATCATTAGATTGAGTAAAGAAAGATCAGCCCTCACCAGTGTGGGCCAGCATCATCCAATCAGCTGAGGGCCTGAATAAAAACAAAAAGGTGGAGGAAGGGAAAAATACTGCCTCTCCTTGAGCTGAGACGTTCATTTTCTCTTTTCCTGGGACATCAGAGCCACTGTTCTGGCATTTGGACGCTGGTAATACTGCCTCACTCCACCTCTGGTTCTTAGGCCTTTGGACTCTGACTGGATTACACTATAAGCTTTTTGTGAGCCAGTTCTTATAATAAATCTCTTCATATATATATATATGCATATATATATGAGAAGAGTTTATATATATGTGATTGTTTCTGTTTCTCTGGAAAACCTGAACTAATACTTTGTTCAAAAGTTGAGGCAAAATAAAAACGTTTCCAGATAAGCAAATAGAGAATTTTTTAGCAGGCTTGCCTTACTAAAGGAAGTCCTTCAAGCTGAAACGATATGGTACCAGATAGTAACTTGAAGAAAAAGAAGAGCAGAAGTTAATTTCAGAGGTAAATATGAACGACAATAAATGGTTTTTTTATTATCTTAACTGAATCAAAGGCATTTGCCAGCTGGGCATGGTGACTCCTGTAATTGCAACACGTTGGGAGACTGAGGCAGCTTTGCTTGAGCCCCAGAAGTTGGAGGCTGTAGTGAGCTATGTTTGTGGCAACCCACTCTAGCCTGGGTGACATAGTAAGACACTAAGACACTGTCTCAGAGAAAAGGGGATTTCTCATAAGACGATAATTATAAAACTGTTTAAGATACGAGAAGGCAATATAAAAGGAACAGAAGAACAAAAGATATGAGACAGAGAAAGCATATAGAATGAGAGACATGTCTAACAGTGACAGTGAATTGTTGACATAAAGATATATGTATAGATTAATGGAACAGTATTGAGAGTCTAGAAATAATGCCGACATTTATGGTCAAGTGATATTTGATTAAGGTACTAAAGCAATTCAGTTGGGCAAAAAATTGTCTTTTTTTTTTTTGAGACAGAGTTTCACTCTTGTTGCCTAGGTTGGAGTGTAGTGGCATGAACTCGGCTCACCGCAACCTCCTCCTCCTGGGTTCAAGTGATTCTCCTGCCTCAGCCTCTCTAGTAGCTGGGATTACAGGCATGCAGCACCACGCCCGGCTAATTTTGTATTTTTAGTAGAGATGGGTTTCTCCATGTTGATCAGGCTGGTCTCGAACTCCCAACCTCGGTGATCCACCTGCCTTGGCCTCCCAAAGTGCTAGGATTGCCGGCATGAGCCATCGCACCCAGCCCCGTTTGCTTTAAAGACTGTTTCAAATGGGACGAGGTGCAATAGCTCACGCCTGTAGTCCCAGCACCGTGGGAGGCCAAGTGGGAGGAGCGCTTGAGTTTAGGAATTTTAAGACTAGCCTGGGCAACATAGTTAGACCTTGTCTCTACTAGAAAATTTAAAAAAAAAAAAAAAAAAAAAAGCCATACGTGTTGGCACACACCTGTAGTTCCAGCTTCTCAGGAGGCTGAGGTGGGAGAACTGCTTGAGCCTGGGAGGTCAAGGCTGCAGTGAGAGGTGATTGCACCACTGCACTGCACCCTGGGTGACAGAGTGATACCCTGTCTCAAAACAAACGCAAATGTAGGCCGAGTGCAAGGGCTCATGCCTGTAGTCCTAGCCGCCTGGGAGGCCAAGGCAGACAGATTGCTTGAGTCAAGGAGTTCAAGACTATCCTAGGCAACATGATGAAACCCTTTCTCCATAAAATATAGACAAGATAGCTGAGCATGGTGACATGTACCTGTAGTCCCAGCCACTTGTAGGGGGCTGAGTTGGGATGATCATTTGAGCCCAAGAAGTCGAGGCTGCAGTGGGCCATGATCGTGCCACTATACTCCAGCCTCAGTGACAGAGTGAAACCCTGTCTCAAAACAAAACAAATGGTGGTGAAACAATTGCATTATATACATGCAGACCAGATGAAGTTGTGCCCTCACCTCATACCACATACAATAATTAAAATGAATCTTAGACTTAAGTGTATAAGCTAAAACCATAAAACATTTTTTTTCTTTTTCTGAGATGGAGTCTCACTCTGTCGCCCAGGCTGGAGTGCAGTGGCACGATCTCAGCTCACCGCAACCTCTGCCTCCTGGATTCAAATGATTCTCCTGCCTCAGCCTACCAAGTAGCTGGGGATTACAGGCGCATGCCACCATGCCCGGCTAATTTTTGTATATTTAGTAGAGACAGGGTTTCACCATGTTGGCCAGGCTGGTCTCGAACTCCTGACCTCAGGTGATCTACCCCTCCTTGGCCTCCCAAATTGCTGGGGGTACAGGCGTGAGCCACCGTGCCTGGCCCAGGAGTTCTTGTATATGACATCAAAAGCATGACACATCAAGAAAAAAAATTGCACTTTATCAAAATTGAAAACATTAGTGTGTCAAAAGACACCATTAAGAAGTAGAAAACGGGGGCCGGGTACGGTGGCTCAAGCCTGTAATCCCAGCACTTTGGGAGGCCGAGATGGGCGGATCATGAGGTCAGGAGATCAAGACCATCCTGGCTAACACGGTGAAACCCCGTCTCTACTAAAAAATACAAAAAACTAGCCGGGTGAGGTGGCAGGCGCTTATAGTCCCAGCTACTCAGGAGGCTGAGGCAGGAGAATGGTGTGAACCCAGGAGGCGGAGCTTGCAGTGAGCCGAGATTGCTCCACTGCACTCCAGCCTGGGCCACAGAGCAAGACTCTGTCTCAAAAAAAAAAAAAAAAAGTAGAAAACACAGTCTGGGTGACATGGAAGAAAGTATTTGCAAATCAAATAATCAAATCATTTATATAAAGGGCTATTCAAAATATATGAAGAAGGCCAGGTGTGGTGGCTCATGCCTGTAATCCCAGCACTTTGGGAGGCTGGTCTCAAACTTAGGGACTCAAACAGTCCACATACCTCAGCCTCCCAAAGTGCTGGGATTACAGGCGTGAGCCACCACGCCTGGCCACAGTGTTTTTTAAACAAGAAATTTTAGGCCGGGCTTGGTGGCTCACGCCTGTAATCCCTGCCTTTTGGGAGGCTGAGGCAGGTGGATCACTTGAGGTCAGGAGTTAGAGACCAGCCTGACCAACATGGTGAAACGCCGCCTCTACTAAAAATAAAAAATTAGCTGGGCATGGTGGCGCATTCCTGTAATCCCAGCTACTTGGGAGACTGAGGCAGGAGAATCACTTTAACCAGGGAGGCAGAGGTTCTAGTGAGCTGAGATTGTGCCATTGCACTCCAGCCTGGACAACAAGAGCAAAACTCTGTCTCAAAAACAAACGAACAAAAAAACCAAGAAATTTTATGTGGTGAATATCCCTTGAAATAAATGGACTATAATCTGGATCTCCAAAATTTTGTTTTTTCAAATATTTTAATTGATATTTTATTTGTTGTAGTATAATTCAGTCTGTCTGTTGTGCTATCATTCATATCGTATTTGCTGATTGGGTAACATTCAATGTATTAAGTATTTTTATTGCATTTTTTTTGCAAGGCAGTCTGCTATAGAGATACATCATGAAAAAGCCACAAAAGGCTGCTGGGAATTTACAGTCAAAAAGAGGGGAGGGATTAGAGTACTTCCAGATTCCTGACATATAAATAACATTCATTGATTCAGCGATTCCTAGGCACTGTGTGGGTTGCTGACTATATTGTGGTGACAAAACAGACAAGGTCCCTTTCCTCTCAGAGCTTGCAGTCTGGTAACACCAACGTAGAACTGGTATTCTGAGCTTTGGGATGCTTTGAGGTTTCATAGGAGAAGGAACAGTCACATCCAGTTAATGAGATTGAGAAAGACATCATGGAATAGGTAGTAAGTGCAGTGGACATTAATCTCTTTGTATTGACGGAGTAGTCAGGTTTCATTGCACAGGTACTCTAAAGAAAATAGCATGAACAAAAAAGCAAGAGCTTGTCTGAGGAGAAGCAAATGGTCCTCAGGTGCTATCTTATTTGTTTTCCCCCTGTTGGTTAGATTTCACTATATATCATTAAATAAAAGATGCCGTGAATTATAAACTAGAACATTATTTTATACACAGATGCTTTTGATTTTTAATTGTAAGATGGATCCTGATTTCACAGATGCTAGAATGCGAAAATACTTGTGCCTTTAAAATTTCTGTGGTAAAATACATGTAACATAATGTTTACCATCTTAACTGTTTTTAAATGTACATTACACAGTTCAGTAGTGTTAAGTACATTCACAGTGTTGTACAAGAAATCTTCAGAACTCTTCATCTTGAAAAGTGAAACATTTTTAAGATAAAAATAGGCCGGGCACAGTGGCTCACGCCTGTAACCCCAGCACTTTGGGAGGCCGAGGCGGGTGGATCATGAGGTCAAGAGATAGAGACCATCCTGGCCAACATGATGAAACCCCGTGTCTACTAAAACTACAAAATTTAGCTGGGCGTGGTGGCGCGTGTCTGTAATCCCAGCTACTTGGGAGGCTGAGGCAGGATAATCGCTTGAATCTGGGAGGCGGAGGTTGCAGTGAGCCGAAATTGCGCCACTGCACTCCAGCCTGGTGACAGAGCGAGACTCTGTCTCAAAAAAATAAAAAAATTAAAAAAGTATGGTAGTCTCCCTTATCCATGGGGAATATGTTCCAAGACCCCTGGTGGAAGCCTAAAATTGCATATAGTATAGAACCCTATATATACTATTATTTTTTTCTATACTTTTATACCTATGATAAGGTATGCTTTATAAATTAGGCACAGTAAGAGATTAACAAAAATAATAAAATAGAACAATTATAACACTATACTGTAATAAAGTTGTGTGAATGTCTCTTTAACCTGTTTTCAGACTGTGGCTGACCATGGACCGTAGAAAGGAAAACTACTGATAAGGGGGGATTTAGTAAGTTTAGCTGCATATATTTTAGTAAGTTTAGCTGCCTGTGTATTAGTAAGTTTAGCTGCATATGTCAGAGACCCAAATTAAAATTGGCTTAAATATTTATGTTTATTTTCTCTCATGAAGTCCAGATGTAGACAGTTTTTGCTGGCATGGTATGCCTGCAATCATCTGCAGACTTTTTATAGTTTTCTGCTTGTCTTTGAAACTGTGGCCTTCAACTTCATGATACAAGTTGCAGTTCCAGGCATCCTAATCCTATTCTAAGCAGCAGAATTAAGAAAGGGAGAAAGAAAAAGGGCATACCCTCTCTCTTTAAGTACTCTCTTGAAATTGTACATAGCACTTTTTCTTACAACCTGCTGGTCAAGACTTAGTTACTGAATCATGCCTAGCTGCAAGGGGAATAGTCTTCCCACACAGCCATGTGCTGGCTAAAAATTGGGAATTCTGTATATAATCTGTAAAGCTTGAATAATTAAGGTCAGATCTTATACTTGGTAGATTTAATTTAAATTAAATCTACTTTAGTACTTGGTAGATTTAATTTAAATCTACTTTAGTACTTGGTAGATTTAATTTAAGCAGTAGGGGTCACTGTTGAACAAGTATTTCTTTCTTTCTTTTTTTTTTTGTTTGAGACAGTTTCATTCTGTTGCCCAGGCTGGAGCTCAGTGGCGCGATCTCGGCTCACTGCAACCTCTGCTTCCTGGGTTCAAGCGATTCTCATGCCTCAGCCTCCCAAGTAGTTGGGACTACAGGTACACGCTACCACACCGGGCTGATTTTTGTATTTTTTAGTAGAGACGGGGTTTCACCATGTTGGCCAGTCTAGTCAACTCCTGAGCTCAAGTGATCCGCCTGCTTCAGCCTCCGAAAGTGCTGGGATTACAGATGTGAGCCACTGTGCTTGGCCATTTCTTTCCTTTTTTTTTTAATGTATTTTTTCAGACATGGGGTCTCGTTATCTTGCCCAGGCCGGACTTGAACTCCTGGGATCAAGTGATACTCCCCTTCAGCCTACCGAGTAGCTGGGACTACTGGCACACACCACTGCGTCTGGCTCTTTCCTGGTTTCTTTGTTCAACCTGTTGGCCCTTTTCCATCCAACCGCTGGTTTTAGAGCCTCCTGAAGTGGTTTCTTGGGTCCTGTTTATTTACTAAGCATTTAAATTAAATGTATTATGTTAGTAAACAGATCCCTCGAATACGTCAAACTGAGATTTAAAAACTGATAGGAAAGGCAAAAATAATAGCGTGCGTGCGTGTGCGCACACGCATACAAGCTGTTAATATTCAGTAATTCTATTAGATGATATAATTCTAAATTGGAACAAGTGGCTTCAAAGTTGTTTCCTCAGCTATGTAAGTTATAGAAAAACAATTATAATTTTATATAAATCAACAGTATATTATTGTATACAAACCATGTTGCTTCGCTTTTTAAAAACCAATATATTTAAGAACATTCTACCCCTAGAAATCTAAAAACCAATATATTTAAGAACATTCTACCTCTAGAAGTCATGGCTATTGCAGTGTCTGCTTGCATGTTTAGGTGATACTGTCCTTTGAAACAATAAGAAGAGAAGAATCTAGTTACTCCCATGTTTTTCTGCTGATTGCTTCCTTGTAATTGTTTATAGATAGATTACAGAAATATATCATGATACGTCCCGTGTTAATATAAAACCAGATTACACCTAAGAATGTTAAACATTTGAGTAGTTATTTCCTCTACAACTGTTACATTGAAAATCCTTCACAAGATTATTGTAATTTGTTGTAGCCTTTATCTAAATTGTTTTGACTCCTTTTATATTTTTGAATGAGAAACCTAGAGTTTGGATTCAACTGAAATATAAAATAGTAAAATATGTAAAACACATATTCTATTGCTTTTGTGAAATATTTGTTTTATAAACAATAGCATGAACAGGAGCAGAAACCATTTGGGTTTCCTAGAAAACATCTAGTGTTATTGTGTCTGCTTTTAGGATTATTATTATTATTATTATTTTGAGACAGAGTCTTGCTCTGTCACCCAGGCTAGAGTGCAGTGGCCAGATCTCAGCTCACTGCAAGCTCCGCCTCCTGGGTTCACGTCATCCTCCTGCCTCAGTCTCCTGAGTAGCTGGGACTACAGGCGCCCGCCACCTCGCCCGGCTAGTTTTTTTTGTATTTTTTAGTAGAGACGGGGTTTCACCATGTTAGCCAGGATGGTCTCGATCTCCTGACCTTGTGATCCGCCCGTCTCGGCCTCCCAAAGTGCTGGGATTACAGGCTTGAGCCACCGCACCCGGCTGGATTATTATTATTATTATTATTTTGTGAGACAGAATTTCTCATTGTCCAGGCTGGAGTGCAATGGCATGATCTCAGCTCACTGCAACCTCTGCCTCCCGGGTTCGAACAATTCTCCTGTCTCAGCCTTCTGAGTAGCTGGGATTACAGGCGTGCACCACCACGTCCTGCTAATTTTTTGTATTTTTAGTAGAGACGGGGTTTCACCATGTTAGCCAGGCTGGTCTCGAACTCCTGACCTCATGTGATCTGCCCACCTCGGCCTCCCAAAGTGCTGGGATTACAGGTGTGAGCCACTGTGCCTGGCTTTAGGATTATTTTCTAATGTCTATTGCTGTGTCACTTCAAGTGATAATATTCTGGTTATGTGTTATTTTCTCTTGAGATCCTGAATCTACTTCATCTGATCTATTGGTTCTTAAACTTTAGGGTACATCGGTATCACATAGAGGTCTTGTTAAAATAGAGATTGCCCCACTTTCTGTCCTGTCCACCTACCCCCAGTCTTTGATTCTACAGGTGTAGGGAAAATCCTGAGGATTTTCAATTCTTTTAAGTTCCGGGTTGATGCTGATACTCATGCTCAGGGGACCATCCCTTCTTAACCACTAATCTGGTTCTTTCTTACAAAGCTGGAGTTAGGATACTTATGTGCAGAAGAAAGGGGAGGGAAATACCAATCTGGACAGATATCTTACACGTAATGGCATTTTCCAAATGGTTCCAGGGTGCTGTTTCTTTTTCCCTTCACTTTAATGCTCCTACAGAGGCAGCAGCATTCTTAGTTTATATAGACAAAAGCAAGGGAGGAAATTAACTGCTGTGATTTTTTTTTTTTTTTTTTTTTTGCTTCTTTTTTTGTTTTTGTTTTCGAGAAGGAGTCTAGCTCTGTTGCCCAGGCTGGAGTGCCATGGCGCGATCTCCACTCACTGCAACCTCTGCCTCCCAGGTTCAAGCGATTCTCCTGCCTCTGCCTCCCAAGTAGCTGGGATTACAGGCATGCACCACCATGCCTCGCTAATTTTGTATTTTTAGTAGAGACGGGGTTTCTCCATGTTGGTCAGCTGGTCTCGAATTCCCGGCCTTAGTTCATCCGCCCGCCTTGTCCTCCCAAAGTTACAGGTGTGAGCTACCATGCCTGACGCTTCTTTGTTTTATATGTGAAATTGTAGAAGTCGTGTGAACAACATATAACGTTTTTTTATTTTCCATTATTATGTATATTCAAGTGAACATAGTGCCTTATTAGGTGAGATGTGGCATTTAATACTTTGTTTTCTAAAATTAAAATGATTAAGTTTTACTTTTTGTGGATTTGGGTTAGACATAGTCCTAGTAGATTGAGTGTTTGATAGAATATTTAAAATAATTTTTTGTGCATGAAACAAAGTTTTGACTGCATCTTTTTTTTTTTTTTTTTTTTGAGATGGAGTCTCACTCTGTCGCCCAGGCTGGAGTGCAGTGGCACAATCTCAGCTCACTGCAAGCTCCGCCTCTCGAGTTCATGCCGTTCTCCTGCCTCAGCCTCCTGAGTAGCTGGGACTATAGGTGCTAGCCACCATGCCCAGCTAATTTTTTTGTATTTTTAGTAGAGACGTGGTTTCACTGTGTTAGCCAGGATGGTCTCGATCTCCTGACCTCGTGATCCGCCTGCCTCAGCCTCCCAAAGTGCTGGGATTACAGGCGTGAGCCACTATGCCCGGCCTCGACTGCATCTTTTTTT
Source organism: Chlorocebus sabaeus (assembly GCF_047675955.1). Lineage (NCBI taxonomy): Eukaryota > Metazoa > Chordata > Mammalia > Primates > Cercopithecidae > Chlorocebus > Chlorocebus sabaeus. Next base: position 72,368,125 of record NC_132919.1, read on the forward strand.
TTTTTTTTTTTTTGAGACGGAGTCTCGCTGTGTCACCCAGGCTGGGGTGCAGTGGTGCGATCTCGGCTCACTGCAAGCTCCGCCTCCCAGGTTTACGCCATTCTCCTGCCTCAGCCTCCCGAGTAGCTGGGACTACAGACGCCCGCCACCACGCCCGGCTAGTTTTTTGTATTTTTAGTAGAGACGGGGTTTCACTGTGTTAGCCAGGATGGTCTCGATCTCCTGACCTCGTGATCCACCCGCCTCGGCCTCCCAAAGTGCTGGGATTACAGGCTTGAGCCACCGCGCCCGGCCTCGACTGCATCTTGACTGTGACTTATCACAAGAGGTTAGATACGGAATTTTCTTTTTTTTTTTTTTTTTCCAGAGGTGGGGTCTCACTGTTTTGTCCAGGCTGGAGCAGTTGTGCAACCACTGCTTGATGCATCCTTGACCTCTTGGTCTCAAGCTATCCTCCTGCCTCAGCTTCCCAAGGTACAGGGATTATAGGCACAAGTCACTTGGCTCAGCCCAAAATCTGAAAGATTTTGAGTGCTAACATGACACCACTATGGAAAATTCTGACCAGGCATGGTGGCTTGCACCTGTAATCCCAGCGTTTGTTTTTTGTTTGTTTTTTTTGTTTTTTTTTTGTTTGTTTTTTTGAGACAGAGTCTCGCTGTGTTCCCCAGGCTGGAGTGCAGTGGCCTGATCTCAGCTCACTGCAACCTCCATCTCCCGGGTTCAAATGATTCTCCTGCTTCAGCCTCCCAAGTATCTGGGATTATAGGCACCCACCACCATGCCTGGCTAATTTTTGTATTTTTAGTAGAGATGAGGTTTCATCATGTTGGCCAGGATGTTTCAAACTCATGACCTCAAGTGATCTGCTGGCCTCAGCCTCCCAAAGTGCTGGGATTATAGGCATGAACTGCTGTGCCCAGCCTAATCCCAGCAATTCAAGAGGCTGAGGCAGGAGGATCTGTTGAGCTCAGGCGTTCAAGACTAGCTTGGGCAACATAGTGAGATCCCATCTCTACAATAAATACAAAAATTAAGCGTAGCACATTTCTGTAGTCCTAGCTACTCAGGAGGCAGAAGGGGGAGCATTGTTTGAGTCCGGAGGTCAAGGCTGCAGTCATCTATGATAGGAGCACTGTACTCCAACCTAGGCAACAGAGTGAGACCTTGTCTCAAAAGTAAGAACATGTAAACACATTACAACTTTGCGTATTAGTGCCTGTGAGTGCACTCAGAGAATAATGACGATAGCGATACAGTATCTTCGAAACCATGTTATTTAAGAACATTAGAAGAACCTGATTGGGCACAGTGGCTCACTTATGTAATCCCAACACTTTGGGAGGCTGAGGCAGGAAGATCACTTGAGGCCAGGAGTTTCAGACCAGCCTGGTCAACATAATGAGACTCCATCTTTTTTTTTTTTTTTTTTTTTTTTTTTGAGACGGAATCTCACTCTGTCACCAGGCTGGACTGCAGTGGCATGATCTCGACTCACTGCAGCCTCCACTCCCAGGTTCAAGGGATTCTCCTGCCTCAGCCTCCCGAGTAGCTGGGACTACAGGTGTGTGTCACCATTCCCAGCTAATTTTTGTATTTTTAGTAGAGACTAGCTTTCACCATGTTGACCAGGATGGTCTCGATCTCTTGACCTCGTGATCCCACCTGCCTTGGACTCCCAAAGTGCTGGGATTACAGGCGTGAGCCGCTGTGCTCGGCCAAGACACTGCACTCGGCTGAGACGCCATCTTTTGTGTGTGTGTGACACAGCCCTCAGGAGATCCTGAGAACATGTGCCCTGTGAGACTCTCTCTCTACCAAGAAATAAAAAATAAAAGAGACGAACCCAACCTTGTTTAGAGAGAAATGTAATGGTTTAGTTTTGAAAGACTGCCTTCTGAGGAGGGATTGGTTTTTTTTTTTCCTCCTAAAAAATGTAATTGTCAAACCTGACAATATCAAGAAATGGGGAAAGGATTCCCTATTTAATGGGCTGGGAAAACTGGCTAGCCATATGTAGAAAGCTGAAACTGGATCCCTTCCTTACACCTTATACAAAAATTGATTCAAGATGGATTAAAGACCTAAATGCTAGACCTAAAACCATAAAAACCCTAGAATAAAACCTAGGCAATACCATTCAGGACATAAGCATGGGCAAGGACTTCATGACTAAAACACCAAAAGCAATGGCAACAAAAGCCAAAATTGACCACTGGGATCTAATTAAACTAAAGAGCTTCTGCACAGCAAAAGAAACTACCATCAGAGTGAACAGGCAACCTACAGAATGGGAGAAAATTTTTACAATCTACTCATCTGACGAAGGGCTAATATCCAGAATCTACAAAGAACTTAAACAAATTTATAAGCAAAAAAACCCGTCAAAAAGTGGGCAAAGGATATGAACAGACACTTCTCAAAAGAAGACATTTATGCAGCCAACAGACACATGAAAAAATAATCATCATCACTGGCCATCAGAGAAATGCAAATCAAAACCACGATGAGATACCATCTCACACCAGTTAGAATGGCTATCATTAAAAAGTCAGGAAACAACAGGTGCTGGAGAGGATGTGGAGAAATAGGAACACTTTTACACTGTTGATGGGACTGTAAACTAGTTCAACCATTGTGGAAGACAGTGTGGTGATTCCTCAAGGATCTAGAACTAGAAATACCATTTGACCCAGCCATCCCATTACTGGGCATATACCCAAAGGATTATAAATCATGCTGCTATAAAGACACATACACACATATGTTTGAAGCTGGAAACCATCATTCTGAGCAAACTGTCACAAGGACAGAAAACCAAACACCACATGTTCTCAGTCATAGGTGGGAATTGAACAATGAGAACACTTGGACACAGGGTGGGGAACATCACACACCGGGGCCTGTCGTGGGATGTGGGGAGAGGGGAGGGATAGCATTAGGAGATACACCTAATGTAAATGACGAGTTAACGAGTTAACGGGTGCAGCACACCAACATGGCACATGTATACATATGTAACAAACCTGCACGTTGTGCACATGTACCCTGTAACTTAAAGTATAATGAAAAATATATAATTGTCAGTCATTAGCATTTCTAGTAGTCAGTCTGTTGCACTGAAACCTGCTAAATGATTGAACTTTTTGTTACGAAGTATTGTTCCTTTTTTAACAATCTTTGTTCCAGTTTCTTTTCATTTCACTGTCCCTGTTAATCTTACAGAGACCTGTATCATCTTTTACTTGGACCATAATTTTAATGGATTCCTAATTTTATTTCCTTGCTACTAGTCCAGAGTTCAGTGTCTTTAGGATTCTCTTCCCTATGGTGTTGTTTCACATTTCTAACCTGTATACAGGTTTCCTTCATGGTGTAGTCCCACCATCCATTTAATAAACCATTATTATTATTATTATTATATATATATTTTTTTTCTGAGACAGGATCTCACTCTGTCGCCCAGTCTGGAGTGCAGTGCTGTGAACATGCTCCACTGCATCCTTGACTTCCTGGGCTCAAGTGATCCTCCCACCTCAGCACCCCCAAGTAGCTGGGACTACAGGTGTACACCATCACATCTGATTGATTTATTATTTATAAATCTTTTTACATCTTTTTTCAAGATGAGATCTCACTGTATTGCCCAGGCTGGTATTGAACTCCTGAGCTCCAGCCATCCTCCCACCTTGGCCTCCCAAAGTGCTGGGCTTGCAGGCATGAGCTACCACTTCCAGCCAATGCCTGGTTAATTTTTGTGTTTTTGTAGAGAGAGGATTTTGCCATGTTGCCCAGAGGTAGATTTATTGATTTCCTACCTTGTGTCAGGTTCTGTGCACAACCCTGAAAATATGGCAGACATAACAGGCATGCTCCCTGCCCTCACAGAGCTTTCCATTTATCTGGAACGTAGGTTATTGTAATCATTAGAAAATACTTAGCGAGGCTCGGTGGCTCACACCTGTAATCCTAGCACTTTGGGACACTGAGGCGGGAGGATCCGTTGAGCTCAGGAGTTTGAAACCAACCTGGCCAACATGGTGAAACCTCGTCTCTACTAAAAATACAAAAATTAACCAGGTGTGGTGGCAGGTGCCCATAATCCCAGCTACTCAGGAGGCTGAGGCAGGAGAATTGCTTGAACCTGGGAGGTGGAGGTTGCAGTGAGCTGAGATTGTGCTGCTGCACTCCAGCTTGGGCAACATAGTGAAACTCTGTCTCAAAAAAAAAAAATCAGTAGTAAAATTATTCTTTAAATGAGATTGAGGAGCAGTGCATTTTATCTGTGACTTCCCTACCATATCTGCTTTCTCTTCATTACTTCTACTTTGAATCTCCATGAGATACCAGGATCTTCATGTATGACTCCATTTTATTTTCCCAGCTAATTTCTGGCCACCTTTTAAGACTCAAATTAGATACACATCCAGGTAGAATTCATTGTGCCATTCTTTGTTCTCTCTTATATCTCTTGTCATCTATCTATAGTAATTAGTAAATTATTTGCTTGCTTTTGTTTTCTTCATTGTAGTACAAGAGCTTCTTAAGGACAGAGATAGTGTCTTATTTTCTTTTTATCCCATTGTCTAGAAAAGTGCCTGAAAGGGTATTCAGTAATGTTTATTGCATGACTTTAAGAGGAATTTCTGCAATACTTAATAGCAGCGATGGAACATATTTCTCTCAGCTTTGGTCACATGTGTATGTGCCATTTTTACTGGGCTTTTGATTGTGTATGGTATTTGATTTTTTATATAGCTTACTAGACAAGCTTATAGTCATGATCTCCTTTGTGGCAAAAATGGTGGCTCTCATTAAAAGTACCCATTGTGAGTAATTTGATTATTTTGTTAAATGATCACTTGAGTGCATGAAGAATGCTATGGTGGCAGTTATGAAGCACTATTGGTTTTCTGTACAATATATAAACATGAAATAGAATATTTTCCTTTTTTAACTTTTATTTTTATTGAGATGGAGTCTTGCTCTGTCACCCAGGCTGGAGTGTAGGGGCGCCATCTCCGCTCACTTCAAGCTTTGCAGCCTGGGGTTCAAGTGATTCTCATGCCTCAGTCTCCCGAGCAACTGGTACTACAAACGTGTGCCACCACACCCAGATAATTTTTTTGTATTTTTAGTAGAGATGGGGTTTCGCCATGTTGGCCAGGCTGGTCTCGAACTCCTCACCTCAGGTGATCCACCCATCTCAGCCTGCCAAAGTTCTGGGATTACAAGTGTAAGCCGCTGTGCCCGGCCAAAAGAGAATAGTTTCTATTCCAGATTTCTGAACATCTCCTTGAACAAGTAAATGTGAGCCAAGTTTGGGGAGTCACCTTCTCTTAATGGCATATTAAAATAGTCACTGCATAGTGATGTGAGCTGAGCAGTAAACCTTTTTTTTTTTTTTTTGGAGAGGGGTTCTCTATCGCTGAGGCTAGAATGCAGTGGTGTGATCTCGGCGCACTGCAACCTCCACTTCTCTGACTCAGGCAATCCTCCCACCTCAGCCTCCCACGTAGCTAGGACCACAGACGCACACCACTATGCATGGTTAATTTTTTGTGTTTTTTGGTAGAGACAGAGTTTGGACATGTTGGCTGGGTACGGTGGCTCTTGCCTGCAATCCCAGCACTTTGGGAGGCCAAGGCAGGTGGATCACGAGGTCAGGAGTTCCAGACCAGCCTGACCAAGTTGGTGAAACCCCCGACTGTATTAAAAATACAAAAATTAGCTGGGTGCCATGGCAGGCACCTGTGTAATCCCAGCTACTCGGGAGGCTGAGGCAGGAGAATCGCTTGAACCCAGGCGGCAGAGGTTGCGGTGAGCCGAGATCGCACCACTGCACTCCAGCCTGGGTGAGAGTGAGACTCAGTCTCAAAAACAAACAAAAAGTAGCCGGGCATGGTGGCACGCACCTGTAACCCCAGCTACTCAGGAGACTGAGGCAGGAGAGTCGCTTGAACCTGGGAAGCAGAAGTTGCAGGAGCTGAGATCATGCCACTGCACTCCAGACTGGGCAACAGAGCAAGACTCTGTCTCAAAAAAAAAAAAAAAAGTTTCGCCATGTTGCCTAGCTGGTCTTGAACTCCTCAGCTCAAGCAATGCACCTTCCTCAGCCTCTGAAAGTGCTGGAATTACAGATGTGAGTTGCTGTGCCCGGCCTCTGAGCAGTAGACCTTCGGTAACTAACCTTCCTATCTGTAAAGTGAAGATAATAGGGATGGTATGAAGATTAAAACCATTAATATGTGAAAACACCTGAAACAGTATCTGGTACTTAATGTATCCTGACTGCTATTAGTTCTTTTTCTTTGGAGACAGGGAATGAATTAAATGCCTCAAAGATCTTTTTCATCTTAAAGAGTCTCCAAAATTATGACTTTGGTTTATGATACCCACTATATTTTTTTTTTTACCTCTTTCCTGAGAGCATTGCCTCTAAACTATTGAGTTGAACATTCTGTAATAAAATATTAAGTAACACTTGACACTATGATTTTGTTTTCGCAGATGTTCTCAAATAGTGATGAAGCTGTAATCAATAAAAAACTTCCCAAAGAACTCCTGTTACGGTGAGTCTGAATACTAATTTTATGGTGTTTTTTTGTGTGTATGTCATATTTGTCTGTTTAAATTTTTTTTAACTTTTTGCTAATTTTCATATATGTATAGTATCTGTATCTGAATTTTTAAATTTGATTGCTTTGAACAATCTTACTCTACATTTTTTAGATGTCAGTCAAGATATTTCAAAATTTAGTACCAACTTTTTCTGTTCCAACTTGTACTAATATGATTTTATGTACATATTTTCCCTTTATTCTTGTATGTACAGTAACGTAGGTTTTTTGTTTGTTTGGTTTTGAGACAGGGTCTTGCTCTGTCACCCAGGCTGGAGTGCAGTGGCACAATCATGGCTTACTGCACTTACTGTAGCCTCGACCTCCCAGGCTCAAGCAGTCCTCCCACCTCAGCCTCCTGAGTAGCTGGGACTACAGGCACATGTCACCATGTCTGGCTTTTTTTTTTTTTTTTGAGATGGAGTCTCGCTCTGTCACCCAGGCTGGAGTGCAGTGGTGCAATCTCAGCTTACTGCAAGCTCTGCCTCCCGGGTTCACGCCATTCTCCTGCCTCAGCCTCCCGAGTAGCTGGGACTACAGGTGCCCGCCACCATGCCCGGCTAAGTTTTTTGTATTTTTTAGTAGAGACAGGGTTTCACTGTGTTAGCCAGGATGGTCTTGATCTCCTGACCTTGTGATCTGTCTGCCTCAGCCTCCCAAAAGTGCTAGGATTACAGGTGTGAGCCACCGCGCCTGGCTCTAACTTTTTCTTTCTTTTTTTTTTTTTTTTCAATTTTCTGTAGAGAGAGGTAATCTCACTGTGTTGCCCAGGATAGTCTTGAGCTGCTGGGCTCAAGCAGTCCTCCCACATCGGCCTCTCGGGGTGCTAGGATTACAGACTTGAGCCACTGTACCCGGCCTACAGTCGCTCACTTAAGCTTCACTAAGATTTAGGAAAATTACTTGAGTCTGGTAACTGGCCCTACTGTGTTATGGTTTACATTTTTAGTTTTTATTACTTCTAGAGTTTTTCGTTTTCACCGTGAAACTCAAAATTCCATATCATGGCCTACAAAACCCCTCATGATTAGAAGGGGTATAACGTAAATACATAAACTGGTTTCTGTTTTTAAATAATTAGTCTGACTACCATGCAAAGACCAAATTGCGGGATAGGAGTGGGGAGCAGTAGGAAGCCTTTTAATTAAATAAATCCATCAAAGAGATGAGGGTACTATAGATAACATTTTCTGAAATTCTTTAGACTGTAGCATTGCCTACTCGTGTTCTTTCTAGCTTTTGTCATCATTTCTAACCTCACTCTAGTACATGTTGATGAACTATAAGGTGCACAATTACCACACAGATGACATTACAAGTGAAGTTAGATGAGGAGAGACTTCTAAATCAACCAGACTTTGCTATCACAAACAAGTCATAAATCTCAGTGGTTTTTTTCTCCAAGACTGAGGACAGGTGTACGACATACCAAGCCAGGTCATCTAAGTGATCTTTGATACAGCTTACATTTATATTATAATATAAATTATATATATTATACATAATATATAAAATTATATAATGTAATATTATATATAATATTACATTACTTATATACCATTGCCTGAAGCGAGTCACATGTCCAAGCCTAATAGTGATGGAGTGAGGAAGTATATGGGAGGGGTATATGAACATATGTAAACAGTCCTGTAGGTACCATATGAACACACAGTCACATATGAACCTTCTCTCCTTAATTCTGCCTGTACTCTTCAGTCTTCAACGTGGACTACAATGTAGAGTTATGTAACGATTTTCCGGCATGACCTCTGCCTCTCATCTGAAAGAAGATATGTGTCTGTTTTCTCAAGTTGGAACATTGGAGATATTTTATCTATAGCAACATTTTTATCATTGAGAACTTGATTTGAATTTATATGTGTTATATTGGAATAACTCTTATATATATTATAGGTTAAATTGGTTCCTTTCTAAGCCAATCAGGGAATCTAACTACCATTTATTATATAATTTCTATGGGGGAAATGAACTTGAAATCCAAACAACCAATTCTGAACTTAATGTTGGAAACAAGTCCTTCCTCAATTGGATGCCAAGTGAAATTAATATCCTGGAAAGGAAGGAAACAGATTTGATACCACCAAACACTTAATACTTATGAATGTATTTAAGTATACAAAACATTGGTTTAAGTATGTAAAATAGTTGGTTGAAATTTTGAAATTTTGTTCAAAACCCATGATGAAACCTTGCCATGTTACCAAAAAAAAAAGCAAAATTTGTTTAAACAATTAAAGCCAAATAGCACAGAGGCTTTTTTGATATCTTTGACATTTACTAGATAGAAAACAATTAGTCAGCATAAATTTTAATAAATTCACTTTGGGGCATTTGTAATTTTAAAAAATTCGTTGAGTTTAATATATCTTTAAAAGTTTAAGTAATGGTTCAAAATTACTTTAAAATATGTGGTTTTTATGACTGGAACAGTAGATGCCTCTGGGAAGGATAACTGGGTAGTAGGAAGATAAGAAAAACTGACTTTTCAGTAGGCTTTTCTGTATCTTTTTTTTTTTTTTAGATGTTCTTATTTTTAAGTTTTCATTTTGAAATAGTGTCATACTTGAACAAAATGTTCTAAAAATAGGACAGAGAATTTATACTTCAGCTTTCTCAATTAACATCTTATATCTCAACAATATCAGTTATCAAAATCAGGAAATTAACATTGAGATTTCCCATCTTTCCTTTCGGTCCTTGAGCACAGGGGGATGAGGTTGTGAAAACAAGGTCTTGGTGAGGTGCTGCCATTTCATCCGTCTTCGGTCTCTGCGCCTTTCTCAGAGCTTCCAGCAGCGCTATGTTGGGCCAGAGCATCCGGAGGTTCACAACCTCTGTGGTCTGTAGGAGCCACTATGAGGAGGGTCCTGGGAAGAATTTGCCATTTTCAGTGGAAACCAAGTGGGCGTTACTAGCTAAGATGTGGCTGTACTTTGGATCAGCATTTGCTACACCCTTCTTCTAGTAAGACACTAATTGCTTAAATCATAAGGATGTTTCAGTTCATCCATTTAACAGATACGAAGAGCATTTTAAGAGATGTAGCCCCTGGAAATGGATCAAACTCTAACTCGTATGGCATACTAGATATGTTTGTCAATAAACTTATGACATGAAAAAGAAAAAGGAGATTAGCATTGAAACAGGACCGTTGGATGGGCACAGTGGCTCACACTTAAAATCCCAGTACTTTGGGAGGCTGAGGTGGGCAGATCACACGGTCAGGAGATTGAGACCAGCCTGGCCAACATGGTGAAACCCCATCTCTACTAAAAATACAAAAATTAGCCAGGCGTGGTGGCACGTGCCTGTAATCCCAGCCACTCGGGAGGCTGAGGCAGGAGAATCGCTTGAACCCGGGAGGCAGAGGTTGCAGTGAGCCAAGATCACGCCACTGTACTCCAGCCTGACAACAGAGCGAGACTCCCTCTCAAAAAAAACAAACAAAAACCCCAGAAATTAGCTGGGCATGGTGGCAGTGGGTACTTGTGATCCCAGCTACTTGGGAGGCTGAGGCAGGAGAATCGCTTGAACCTGGGGAGGCAGAGGTTGCAGTGAGTGCCATTGCGCTTCAGCCTGGGTGACAAAATGAGACTGCATTCCAAAAAAAAAAAAAAGGCCGGTCGCAGTGACTCATGCCTGTAATCCCAGCACTTTGGGAGGCTGGGACAGGCAGATCACGAGGTCAGGAGATCAAGATCATCCTGGCCAACGTGGTGAAACCCTGTCTCTACTAAAATACAAAAAAAAAAAAAATGAGCCAGGCGTGGTGGTACGCACCTGTAGTTCCAGCTACTTGGGATGCTGAGACGGGAATCGAACCCAGCAGGTGGAGGTTGCAGTGAACCAAGATCACATGCCACTGCACTCCAGCCTGGTGACAGAGCAAGACTCAAAAAAAAGAAAAAAAAAAAAAAGCTCTGTGAACTAATCTACAAATCTTATTCAAATTCTTCAACTGTACGGTAGCATTCTTTTTTTGGCACAGGATTCAGTCCAGGATTACACATTACATTAAATTGTTATGCCTCCTTGCTCTTCTAAGAACAAGATTTTATCCATAGCTTCAACAGAGAAGCAGGAAATACAGCAGGATTTCCTGCTGAATACAGAAAAGTCTCCTTCTGTCACTCAAGCTGGACTGCAGTGGTGCAAACACAGCTCACTGCAGCCTTGACCTCTCAGCCTGAAGTGATCCTCCCATTTCAGCCTCCCAAGCAGCTGGGACTACAGGTACATGCCACCACACCTGCCTAATTTTTAAATTTTCGTAGAGATGGGGTATCGCTGTGTTACTCAGGCTACTCTTAAATTCTGGCCTGGCTAATTTTCTTATTTTTTTTATACAGATGGGGCAGATGGTGTCTCACTGTGTTGCCCAGGCTGGTCTTTTTTTTTTTTTTTTTTTTTGAGACAGGGTCTCACTGTCTCCCAGGTTGGAGTGCAGTGGCATGATCTCGGCTCACTGTAACCTCCACCTCCTAGGTTCAAGGGATTTTCCTGCCTCAGCCTCCTGAGTAGCTGGGGCTACAGGTGTGCACCACCACACTTGGCTAGTTTTTGTATTTTTTGGTAGAGACGGGATTCACCATGTTGGCCAGGCTGGGCTCAAACTCCTGACCTTGAGTGATCTGTCCACCTCAGCCTCCCAAAGTACTGGAATTATAGGCATGAGCCATTGTACCCAGCCTTGATAATTTTAAAGAATATTAGTCAGTTTTAAAATATAATATCCTGAATTTAGCTTTGTCTGATGTTTACTCTTGTTTTCTCATAATTAAATTCAAGTTATGCAGTTTGATAAGTATACTGTAGAGATGGTATACCCTTGTCCATGTATCAACAAGAGGTACATGATGTCAATTATGCTTGTTACTGGTGATACTAACTTCGGTCACTTAGTTAAGGTGGTATCTTTCAGCTTATCCACTGCAGAATTATGTTCTTCTTTGTAATGAATAAATTTACTATGACTAGAGCTACATTGAGACTACATTATACATTGTTACGTTTTTTTTGTTTATTATTTTTAACATCCATCATGTTATATGAAGGTTAACATTGTGGAGTTTGCTACTGTGTTGGTTTCTGTCTGCCCAATTCTTTCTACTTTCTTTTTCTTTGAGGCATTGTCTCACACTGTTGCCCAGGCTAGAATGCAATGGTGCAATTTCTGCTCACCGCAACCCCCGCCTCACAGGTTCAAGTGATTCTCTTGCCTCAGCCTCCCGAGTAGCTGGGATTATAGGCCTGCGCCACCACACCGGGCTAATTTTTGTATTTTTAGTAGAGGTGGGGGTTTCACCATGTTGGCCAGGCTGGTCTCAAACTCCTGAACTTGAGTGATCTGTCCACCTTGGCCTCCCAAATTACTGGGATTACAGGTGTAAGCCACCACCCCCAGCCTTCTACTTTCATTAATTGAAATTCTGCTGTAAGGCAGAGCTTTCCCATCTGTTCTATTTATAGTTATCTATACTATAGACTCATGGATATTTGTTTTAGTCTGTGAGTTACATTGTTACCCTCACTGCTTATTTTGTTGCTCAGCTTTTCTGTGTCTTTTAAATTTGTGTTTGTCTTGAGTTTCTTTGTATTGGCTATTTTTAAAAGTGCAGTTTAATAAATACACATTTGGTTTGTTTAGATGTTAAATTACATATTATATCATTTCATCAAACATATATTAACCTACAAAAACAATTGTGTTTCTAGGACCATATTATTTCCATGTATTTGCAGTGCTTATAGCCAAATTACCAATAATTTAAGCGAGTGTTCTTGGTTCCTCTATTTTATTCTAGTCTAGTCTAGTCTAGTATTCTATTCTATTCTGTTCTGTTCTGTTCTGTTCCGTTCCGTTCCGTTCCGTTCCGTTCCGTTCCAAGGCGGGTGTTGCCTAGGCTGGAATACAGTGGGATGATAATGGCAGTCCCAAATTCAGGGGCCTAAATGATTGATCTTCTTCCTCAGCTCCTGAGTAGCTGGGACTACACACATGATCCACTATGCCCGGCTAATTTTTTTTTTTTCATTTTGTAGAGATGGGGTCTCACTTTGTTGACCAGGCTGGTTTTGTACTTCTGGCCTCAAGCAATCCTCTCCCCTTAGCCGCACGCAGTATTAGGATTACAGGCATGAGCCACTGCGCCCAGCCTGTTTCCCCTTTTATACTGATTCTCTTCCTTCCCTATTGAAACAAAGTTTGTGATTAATGGTTGGTTTAACAAGCTGGAATCCACTGTTTGCATAATATGAAATTCAGTTAGCAAGATTGACAGTACTACTTCTTAGAGCAAAACCATATGTACTTACTTAGGTGTACCACTTGAAAAATGAACGTCTATGTTTCTAAGACAAAGACTGTGTTTTCCAAGAGCTACTGTGAAGTAAGTTGTTTCTCAAAAAATCCTTTTTTTTTTTTTTTTGACAGAATCTTGCTCTGTTGCCCAGGCTGAGTGCAGTGGTGCAATCTCGGCCCACTGCAACCTCCGCCTCCTGGGTTCAAAGTATTTTCCTGCCTCAGCCTCCTGAGTAGCTGGGACTACAGTATGTGCCACCACACCCGGCTAATTTTTTGCATTTTTAGTAGAGATGGTGCAGCAGGATAATTAAGGAATCAGAGAGACCGAGGGGCTGAGGAGGAATTATTTAATTATTTAGGTGCATTGACCCAGTTGGATTAACATCCAAAGGACTGAGCCTCGAACAAAGAGTCAGGCTATCTTTTAAGCATTTCATGGGGCGGGGGGAGATCTGTGCAGGGGGATGCATATTACAGAAGCGAGAAACAAGGACAGTTATTCAGTTAAGACATGCATTACATCATTTCTTACTTTTTAAGGAACAACATGTTTTACGACTTGAGATTATCTGTCTAGTGACCTTGCAGCTGCACAGCTAGAGAAAGAGTCTTCACAATGCCTGGGAAATGGAGAGATAAGGCTCACTAGCCGCAGAAGGAAAAACAGGCAGTTGATTAAAGGATTGAGGTAAAAAAGAATATGAAATTTTTTTCTCATTTTTTCAACTCTTCTGGTGTTGGGTTATAATGTGACCAATATATCTGTGTAAATGGGTAAGAGATGAACTTTATGAACTGAAATGGAAAGAATGGATTAGCTGAACTTTTTTTCTTTGTCTAAAATAGTAAGTAGAGAGCCAGGTGTGGTGACTCATGCCTATAATCTCAGCTACTTGGGAGGCTGAGGCAGGTGGATTGCTTCAGGCCAGGAGTTAGAGACCAGCGTAATATAGCTAGGCCCTATCTCTTAAAAAAGAAAAAAGAAAGGAAAAAGGCAGCAATTCATACTGTGTTGGGGTCCCCTAGATCCATCCACAGGTCCTTGGTGATGTGCAGGAGGATTCATAGGACTCATCATGTAGTCATACACAAAACTATGGTTTATTATAAGAAAGGATACAGCCTGGCTCAGTGGCTCATGCATGTAATCCCAGCATTTTGGGAGGCCGAGGTGAGCGGATCATGAGGTCAGGAGATCGAGACCTTCCTGGCTAGCACAGTGAAACCCTGTCTCTACTAAAAATACAAAAAATAAGCTGGACGTGGTGGTGGGCGCCTGTAGTCCCAGCTACTCGGGAGGCTGAGGCAGGAGAATGGCCTGAACACGGGAGGCGGAGGTTGCAGTGAGCCAAGATCGCCCCCACTGCACTTCAGCCTGGGCATGGAGCGAGACTCTGTCTTAAAAAAGAGAAAAGATAGAAAAATCAACAAAGGGGAAAGGTGCATGCAGGAAACCAGAAGCAAGCTCCGAGGGTCCTTTCCCAGTGGAATCATACAGGGTGCCCTTAATTCCTCCAGCAACAAGTTGTGACGACACATGTGAAATATTGTCCATTAGAGAAGCTCATCAGTGAATGGTAGGAACCCTTCCAAAATCCAGCGGCTTAGGTGCCATTCAGGGGCTAACCTTGCAAGCAGGCATTTCTAAAGATAGCATTCTTAGGCTTGCTGTGTTAACTCTTTTCTGTACATGTGCAATCTCATATTCATTTCAGAGAAGCTCACACACAATGTTTTAGATTTCTTGTAGCCTTTCCTTCGGTTTAAATGCTAGGAGTTGAAGGTGTGGAAAAATTTAAGTCTGTGTTTTCCTTCCTTTGAAAAGCATTAATAGTTAAGAACATGGACTCTGCAGTCTGACTACCTGGGTTCTGTCATATGCTTGCTGTTAATTGAGGACACAGTGCTTGGCACATAGTAAATGCTATAAAATTGTTAGGCATGTATTGTTACTATTGGTTCTACTTTTTACTTATACACCATAAAGTGACTTTATGCTGTTTATAAATTACCCAGTCTGAGGTATTTTGTTGTAGCAGGCCAAATGGATTAAATATAAAAGTATAAAATACAAAAACTAGTAATAGAAATATTCAAACCATTACAGTGCAGGGCTATTTATTTAATGAAGAGACAAACAGATTGAGTCATTTAGGAGAGTTCTCTATGTGGGATGACAACTGATGTTCTTTACGAGGGACATGAGATGTATAGAAATAATGAAATTACCTTTCCTTAAAGTTTAATGTGGGTACAAACATTTGTTGAGTGCCTACAATGTTCCAGGCATTATGCTGGAAATAGAAATAAACAATCACTGTCCTCAAGGAGCTCACAGGGCAGTAGAGAGAACAGGCCTGGAAATAATCAATATAGAGCTAGAAAAGAGGTTTTGCCTAGGTCATTAGAGCAATCTCACATGTAGAGCTTTAAACCTAGACAGAAAATGCTTCCCAGGAAATGAGACAAATAAGCTGTAACTTAAAGAGTAGTACCCCGTATCTACAAAAATACAAAAATTAGGCTGAGCGTGATGGCTCCCACCTGTAATCCCAGCACTTTGGGAGGCCGAGGCAGACAGAACACCTGAGGCCAGGAGTTCAAGATAAAACCCCATCTCTACTAAAAATACAAAAATTAGCTGGGCATGATGGCACACACCTGTAATCCCAGCTACTCGGGAGGCTGAGGCAGAAGAATCACTTGAACCCAGGAGGTGGAGACTGTAAAAAAATCATGCCTCTGTACTCCAGCCTGGGCGCAGAACGAGACTGTCTCAAAAAACAAAACAAAAATAAAAATTAGCCAGGTGTGGTGGCACATGCATGTAGTCCCATGAGAGAGATTGTTGAGTACTTTTTGTGGGCAGAGGAAAAGGACTTTGATTCAGGTATACTACAAGATTTGAGGCCCAAGCTCTTTGCATAGTACATAATATTGTAATTTAGGATTTTTTTTAAAGGTTTCCCTGGCAAGTTAGCCATCATTTATAATATTATTTCTCTTGGAGAATTTACAAATTTTGTACATGTACTCCTTTTGTAAATTGGATGCTGCCTTTCTGATTATTTTCTCCCTGGTTTGTTTGTTTCTGCCTAATTGTCATCTGTTTTAATATTGTCAAGCTCATTGTTCCATTTCCTGGAGGAAAAATAAAAACACTCTGTAGAGTACATTGGATGTTTTAGTCTCTCACGGAGAGACTTTGGCCCTGTTTGGCCCCTCATTTTCTCTCTTTTTCTTTAAAAATAAATAAATAAATAAATAAATAAATAAATAAATAAATAAATAAATTTGATTATTTTTGAGACGGAGTCTTGCTCTGTCGCCCAGGCTGGCGTGTTAGTGGTGTGATCTTGGCTCACTGCAACCTCCGCTTCCCAAGTTGAAGCAATCCTCCTGCTTCAGCCTCCCCAGTAGCTGGGATTATAGACATACACCACTATGTCCAGCTAATTTTTGTAGTTTTAGTAGAGCTGGGGTTTCACCATGTTGGCCAGGCTGGTTTTGAATTCCTGACCTTGTGTAATCCACCTGCCTCAACCTCCCAAAGTGCTGGGATTACAGGCATGAGCCACTGCACCTAGCCTATTTTTTATTTTTTATTTTTATTTTTTGAGACAAGAGTCTCGCTCTGTTGCCCAGACTGGAGTGCAATGGCATGATTTCGGCTCACTGCAACCTCAGCCTCCCAGGTTCAAGTGATTCTCCTGCCTCAGCCTCCTGAGTAGCTAGGAGTACAGGCAGCTGCCATCATGCCTGGCTACCTTTTTTTGTATTTTTGTAGAGACAGGGTTTCACCGTGTTGACCAGGCTGGTCTTGAACTCCTGACCTCAGATGATCCGCCTTCAGCCTCCCAAAGTGTTGGGATTACAGGTGTGAGCCACCGCGCCCATCCTATTTTTGATTTTTTTGAGGCAGAGCCTTGCTGTGTCACCCAGGTTGGAGTGCCGGTGACACAATCATACTTCGCTGCAGCCTCAAACTCCTGGACTCAAGCAATTCTCCCATTCCAGCCTAGTAGCTAGGGCTACAGGCATGTGCCATCACAGCTGGCTAATTTGTTTTAATTTTTTTTTTTTTTTTTTTTTTTTTTTTTTTGTAGAGACAAGGTCTTGCTATGTTGCTCAGGCTGATCTCGAGCTCCTGGCCTCAAGTGATCCTCCTGCCTTGGCCTCCCAAAGCACTGGGATTACAGGTGTGAGCCACCATACCTGACCTTTTTTCTCTCTGTTTTTTTTCTGAACCATTAAAGATAAGTTATAGACATGATGCTTTTTACCTCTAAAAGGCTGCAGTATTTTCTAAAAACAAAAACATTATATATACATATCTAGATAGATAGATAGATAGATAGATAGAAAGAAAACACCACAGTACAGTAATCAAAGTGAAGATACGAGCATTGTCTCATACTATTATGTAATCCAGAGACCCTGTTCTAGTTATTAATATTTTTTCATTTATATCCATTATAGTAAAGGGGGAAAATATTTTTCTTCTTGATTCAGTTCCAGCCAGTATCACAGATTACATTTATTTGTCAAGTCTCTTTGGATGTATTTAATCCGCAACAATTTTTCAGACTTTGTCTTTCACAACATTGACAGTTTTGAAGATTATAGGCCAGTTACTTTGTAGAATGTGCCTCATAATTAAATTTAACTTACGGATTTGGGTCAGAGTAGTATCCTTCTAACTGTATGATAACATAGGCATAAGATGTCTATTTGTCCTATTACTGGTGATGTCAGCTTTCATCATTAGGTCTGAGGAGTATCTGCCAGATTTTTTCATTGTCATGTTACTATTTTTTCCCTTTGTTTAAATAATGTCCTATGGTAAAATACTTTGAGACATTGTATTTATTTTATTATTTTATTCTATTTTATTTATTTATTTTTTTGACAGAGTCTTGCTCTGTCACCCAGTCTGAAGTGCAGTGGCCAGTGAAAGCTCACTGCACCCTTGAACTCCTGCACTCAAGCAATCCTCCCACCTCTGTCTCCTGAGTAGCTGGGATTACAGGCATGCCCCACCATACCTAGCTAATTTTTAAATTTTTTGTAGAAATGGAGGTCTCATTATGTTGCCTAGGCTGTCTTGAACTCCTGGCCTCAAGTGGTCCTCCTACCTTGGCCACCAAAAGCACTGGAATTACAGGCATGAGCAACTGTGCCTAGCCATGACATTGTAAATATCCTGTTTCTCATAAAACTTTGACTCACTAGTTTGATTCTTTCCTGAAACAGTTATTACTATTGCAGTTGCAATATGATTATGATTTTCTAAATTTGCTGTTACTTCCACATTTTATTAGTTGGAGTTCCACCGTAAAGAAGAACTTTCTCTTGGATCCAGTTTGTTATTTGTTTGTGTTTATATCAGTATGGATTCATGGATTGCTAATATATTCAGTGCATTGTTACCTCATTTGGGTTATCATTATTTTGATGCTCAAATTGTTTCAGTGGGATCCAATCCAGCTGTGTCCTTTGTCCTTTGAATATGTTCCTATCATTCATTGAGCACTTCCTTGTTTTCTGGCACAAGGTGTTTCAGACCCTTCGTATACCTCCTTTGATTCAGTCCTGGAATCAATCAATTTCTCAAAGGAGCCCTTGTAATTTTTTTAGTAGAGAATGGTATTTATAAACTACAGTCTTTTTTTTTTTTTTTTTTTGAGACAGAGTTTCTCTGTGTCGCCCTGGCTGGAGTACAGTGGTGCGATCTCGGCTCACTGCAATCTCTGCCTCCTGTGTTCAAACGATTCTCCTGCCACAGCCTCCCAAGTAGCTGGGATTACAGGCGCCTGCCACCACGCCCGGCTAATTTTTGTATTTTTAATAGAAATGGTGTTTCACCATGTTGGCCAGGCTGGTCTCAAACTCCTGACCTCATGTGTTGCGCCCACCTCAGCCTCCCAAAGTGCTGGGATTCCAGGCATGAGCCACTGTACCCAGCCAGAAACTATACAGTCTTTATGCTAGATATGCTCATTACTCCTGGGTGTCATTGCTTCTACACTTTCTCATCAGACAGAGCTAAGAAATATGTGTTTGGTTACTTGGGCGTGGTGGTGGGCGCCTGTAGTCCCAGCTACTCGGGAGGCTGAGGCAGGAGAATGTTGTGAACCCAGGAGGCAGAGCTTGCAGTGAGCTGAGATTGTGCCACTGCACTCCAGCCTGGGCGACAGAGCGAGACTCTGTCTCAAAAAAACAAAATAAAACGAGAAATACATGTTTGGTTGTGCATGTATTTTTTTTTTTAAATTTCCTTGTGGATGGATGTACTTTAATAAATACATGGTTTTTGGGGGGTGCATGTGTGCATCTCACATAATTTTATATCTGCCCATATCTATATCTGTATAGATGGCTGGATAGATTAAAAACTATAATCCTCTTACATAAGCAAACATACCTAGTTCATATTGACACCCTCAATAATACCGAGTCTATTACCTTAGGGTTCATTCTGTTCCTCCTCCTTTCTGTATTTTTAACTTCTTTCTCCAGGGAAGAAATATAACTCCATAATATGCTTACTTAATCCTAGAAAGCACATAAAGTGATTAACCCATACCACTGTGAAGAAAATCTAATTGGAGCTTGTTATTTATCTTTTTTGTTTTTTGCTTTTTGTCTTTAGCCTGATAATCTAAAGAAAATTCTGAGTTTAGAAGTTAACTTTGAGGCTGGGTATGTTGGTGCATGGCTGTAATCCTAACACTTTTAAAGGCCAAAACAGGGCTGGGTGCAGTGGCTCACATCTGTAATCCCAGCACTTTGGGAGGCCAAGGTGGGTGGATCGTTTGAGGTCAGGAGTTTGAGACTAGTATGGCCAGCATAGTGAAACCCCATCTCTACTAAAAATACAAAAATTAGTGGAGACGGGCGTGGTGGCACACGCCTGTAATCCCAGCTATTCAGGAGACAGAGGCAGGAGAATCACTTGAGCCTGTGAGCCAGAGGTTGTGGTGAGCCAAGATGCTCCACTGCACTCTAGTCTGGGTGACAGAGTGAGACCCTGTTTCAAAAAAAAAAAAAGCCAAGACAGGAGGATCATTTGAGGCCAGGAGTTCAAGACCATCCTGGGCAACATAGTGAGAGCCCTGTCTCTACAAAAGCGTGTGTGTATATATATTAGCCAGGTGTGGTGAGCACTTGTAGTCCTAACTACTTGGAAGGCTGAGATGAAAGGATTGCTTAAGCCCAGGAGTTTGAGGCTGCAGTGAGGTATATGATAGCATGACTGCACTCCAGCCTGGGTGACAGAGCAAGACCCCATCCAGAGCAAGACCCCATCTCTAAAAAAATTTTTTAACAGGGTCTTGCTCTGTCACCCAGGCTGGAGTGCATTGGCATGATTATGGCCCACTGTAGCCTTGATCTTCCCAGTCTCAGATGATCCCCCCACCTCAGCCTTTCTAGCAGCTAGGACCACAGGTGGGTGCCATCACTCCCAGCTAATTTTTGTATTTCTTTGTAGAGATGGGTTTTCACCATGTTGCCCAGGCTGGCTTGGAATGCCTGGGATTGCAGGTGTGAGCCACTGCACCTGGCAATAATTTTTTTTAAGTTAACTTTGATTAGTTCTTTAGGTTATTCATTTAGAATATAGTTCATTTCACTCATTTATTTTCGTATTCAGTTTTGGATTTGTGTCAGTCCATTTGCATTGCCATAATTAAATACCTGAGACTGGGTAATTTATAAAGAAAAGAGGTTTATTTTGGCTTATGATTCTGCAGCATATACCAGAAACTAGCATCTACTCCTGGTGAGAAGTTAGGAAGTCTCTAATCATGGCGGAAGGCAAAGGGGGAGCTGGCTTATCACATGGCAAGAGAAGAAGAGAGAAAAGAGGGAAGTCCCAGACTCTTAAACAACCAGATCGTGTATGAAAACTGGAGGAGAACTCACTGATGATTAAGGGGGTAGTACTAAGCCATTCATGAAGTGTCTGCCCCATGATCTAATACCTCTCAGCAGGTCCCACCTCCAACATTGGGGATCATATTTCAACATGAGACTTGAAGGGGACAAACATGCAAACTATATCAGGATTTTCCTCCCCATCCTTATTCAGTATATTTATTTTTTTTAGCAGATAGTTTAACTTTGCTGTACCCAAACAGCCTGTCATGGGTGCCAGCTCAAATACAAGTTCAATTCTTTTACCCTTAGCTGCTTGGAGTCTGCCCTGTGCATTCAGTGTTTAGAGGTCAGTCAGCAATTTGAACAGAATTTGTGTTGCCTCACATTGGATCTCTCCACAGTTACAATGTGATTGCTCCGAATTCTGTTCTCTAGTTTTCCTTTGCAGGTTTCTATCCATTTTCTAAATGCTCTGAGAGTCCCAAATATAACTTGCCCTCAGGATAAATGCTGTAAAACTAGAAATTGTTATTCCCCTACTCCCTTTAATGTCTACCTGTTTTTGTTCACTTTCCAATACATTCAGGTGGTAATTTTTAATATTTCACTCCGAATTTATAATTGTGTGTGGAAAGTTAGTTCAGTGGAAGCTTACTCAGCCATGACCAGAAGTAAAAACCAATTTTATGTTTATTTAAAACATGTTATTTCAAAAGTCAGATCTGTACAAAAAGGTATTACCTAAAAGATACGTCTCTGCAGTCCAACCTTCCTTCTACCCCATTCTCATCCTTCATTTTGATTCACTTTACAAGAGTTTTGTCTAAAGAATGATTATTATTACTATTTTTTTTGAGACAGGGTCTCACTCTGTCATCCAGGCTGGAGTGCAGTGGCACAATCACAGCTCACTGCAACCTCGATTTCCCAGGGTCAGGTGATCCTCCCACCTCAGCCTCCTGAGTAACTAGGACTACAGGTGCCACGCCTGGCTAATTTTTGTATTTTTTGTAGAAACGGAGTTTTGCCATATTGTCCAGGTTGGTCTCAGAACTCCTGAGCTCAAACCCATCCACCTGTCTTGGCACCTCCCAAAGTGCTAGGATTACAGGCGTGAGCCACTGCACCTGGCCTAAAGAATGATTCTTGGCCTTGACTTTGAGTATTAAATCTCAAATGCCATCATTGACATTCATTTTTTATCAGTTGGATTTGGATTAAGAAATTTCATCTTCATCTAGACATTTGAATTTGTAAGTTAATGATCAAACCTTGCTGCAATGCACTGTTGTTATATTTCTATCCTGGTATATTTCACAACTTAATTGGAGGATTAAAAAGAGAAATGTCTACTTGTTCTGCAGTTTTCTTTAAAAAAAAAAAAAAATGAATTGCCAAACTCTAAATTCACAATTTTATAAATATTTTTATAGTAGTTAGGTGGTCCCTCTTTAACATAATTAAGAAACACCTGGGCCAGGCGCCGTGGCTTATGCCTGTAATCCCAGCACTTTGGGAGGTGGGCGGATCACCTGAGGTCAGGAGTTTGAGACCAGTCTGGCCAACATGGTGAAACCCCGTCTCTACCAAAAATATAAAAAATTAGCTGGGTGTGGTGGTGAGCGCCTGTAATCCCAGCTACTTGGGAGGCTGAGGCAGGAGAATCGCTTGAACCTGGGAGGTGGAGGTTGTGGTGAGCCGAGATCGTGCCATTGCATTCCAGCTTAGATAACAGTGTGAGACTCCGTCTAAAAAAAAAAAACCACCTAGAGAGAGTGTTTAGGAAAGATAGATTCCTACGTTTCTCACCTAGAGATTCTGAATCTGTAGGTCTGATCTAGGACCCAGGAATCTGCATTTTAACAAGCACTCCAGGTATACCGTGTAGTTGATTTATGAGCCATTCTTTAGTACACAGTAAAGCATAAGAATAAGAACTAAATCTTGGGACATGCCTTCATTTGAAAACAGAAGTGTAGGCCAGGCACGGTGGCTCATGCCTTTAATCCGAGCACTTTGGGAGGCCAAGGTGGGTAGATCACAAGGTCAGGAGTTCAAAATCTGCCTGGCCAAGATGGTGAAACCCCATTTCTACTAAAAATACAAAAATTAGCCGGGTGTGGTGGCAGGTGCCTGTAATCCCAGCTACTCAGGAGGCTGAGGCAGAGAATTGCTTGAACCTGGGAGGTGGAGGGTGCAGTGAGCCAAGATTGCACCACTGCACTCCAGCCTGGGCGACAGAGCGAGACTCCGTCTCAGAAAAAAAGAAAACAGAAGTATACTAAAGACATATAAGGTGGTGTCTGAGAAGCCAGGAGAAGAGATTCTTTTTTTTTTTTTTTTTTTTTTTTTTTTTTTGAGACGGAGTCTTGCTCTGTCGCCCAGGCTGGGGTGCAGTGGCCGGATCTCTCAGCTCACTGCAAGCTCCACCTCCCGGGTTTACGCCATTCTCCTACCTCAGCCTCCCGAGTAGCTGGGACTACAGGTGCCCGCCACCTCGCCTGGCTAGTTTTTTGTATTTTTTAGTAGAGACGGGGTTTCACCGTGTTAGCCAGGATGGTCTCGATCTCCTGACCTTGTGATCCACCCGTCTCGGCCTCCCAAAGTGCTGGGATTACAGGCTTGAGCCACCGCGCCCGGCCAGTGTGTCCTGAATTTTAAAGGGATGAGGCTTATTAAAAACTGAGAAAGGCCTTTGAATAGTAAAGCCTTGACAAGTGAGTCTGTAGTGTTCTTCAAGGTACAATTGCCATTGAGTAGAGACAGAAATTAGATTGTAAAGTAAGAAGAAAGGTGATGAGAGAAAACCCCCTTCTTAACTGTCCCCACCCATCTTGATCTCATTGTTTCATTACTTTCAATAGCACCTATATTTTCAGGTCACACATTATATTGGTTAATAAGCTGCCTCGTGTCTACTCTTCGACAAGAATATATGCTTCTGAAAGGCAGATATTTTATATTGTTACTGAATTTCCTCTGTAACACAGTACTGGATATAATTAAGAACTTCAGGGATACGTAATGACCTGCCTTTCTCTGGACAGCTGTAAATTAATGAGGTTAAGGCTGGGCGCAGTGGCTCACGCCTGTAATCCCAGCACCTTGGGAGGCCGAGGCGGGCGAATCACTTGAGGTCAGGAGATCGAGACCATCCTGGCTAAAACCGTGAAACCCCATCTCTACTAAAAACACAAAAAATTAGCTGGGCATGGTGATGGGTGCCTGCAGTCCCAGCTACTTGGGAGGCTGAGGCAGGAGAATGGCGTGAATCTGGGAGGCGGAGCTTGCAGTGAGCCGACGATTGCGCCACTGCACTCCAACCTGGGTGATAGAGCGAGACTCCGCCTCAAAAAAATAAATAAAATAAATAAATAAAACAGTTGGCTGGGCGCAGTGGCTCATGCCTGTAATCCCAGCACTTTGGGAGGCTGAGGCAGGGGGATCACAAGGTCAGGAGATCCAGACCATCCAGGCCAACACGGTGAAACCCCGTCTCCGCTAAAAATACAAAAAATTAGTGGGGCTCCGTAGCGGGCGCCTGTAGTCCCAGCTAATCGGGAGGCTGAGGCAGGAGAATGGCGTGAATCCGGGAGGCGGAGCTTGCGGTGAGCCGAGATCGCGCCACTGCACTTCAGCATGGGCGACAGAGCGAGACTCTATCTCAGAAAAAAAAAAAAAAAAAAATGAGGTTAACTTTTGAGTTTTGTTTTATTTCCTATGTGGGTTGAGGAAGTAGTTTCATTATTTTACTCATTATAGATATGTGTTCCTATCAAAACATGCTTCACCTCTCTGAAAGAGGATTCTCACAACCCCCAGTAGTTAACACAGAGTACTTGAGCATCTGGACAAGGTAAACGGGAGTATTCTACTCATGAGAATTTATAATCAACTGCTCAGTATAATGATCCACTTAACTCTTATACACTTCTCAATCTTAGTATTTAGTCAAATTAAAAATTTTTTAAATTAAAAATATCTTTATAGGCCGGGCGCGGTGGCTCAAGCCTGTAATCCCAGCACTTTGGGAGGCCCAGACGGGCGGATCATGAGGAGATTGAGACCATCCTGGCTAACACAGTGAAACCCCATCTCTACTAAAAAAAATACAAAAAAAAATAAAAATAAAAAATAAAAACTAGCCGGGTGAGGTGGCGGGCGCCTGTAGTCCCAGCTACTTAGGAGGCTGAGGCAGGAGAATGGCGTAAACCCGGGAGGCGGAGCTTGCAGTGAGCTGAGATCCGGCCACTGCACTCCAGCCTGGGCGACAGAGGAGACTCCGTCTCAACAAAAAAAAAACAAAACAAACAAAAAAAATGTCTTTATATTCACAGGTATCAGGCTACATACATTTTAATACTCAGTTTATATACTCAGATGTTCTGGAGAAACAGCAGCTTTTTGTAAACTTTTTGGAAGTTTAATATATTGATGCATTTGTCATTACCTAAAGAATTTATTTAATTGTAAAACAGCTCACTTCCACCTAAAGAATTTATTTAATTGTAAAACAGCTCACTTCCATATAGTTTTACATTTGAATATTTTAGTCTGTTAATCTCAAAGTATTTTAAAAATAATTATTTCCCCCACAAAACACATATGCACACATGAAACAATTGAAAATAAGCATGGGGCATGGGTTTTTTTTTTGGTTTTTTTTTTTTTTTTGGTAGAGATAAGTGTTTCACTATGTTTTCCAGGCTGATCACGAACTTCTACCCTCAAGTGATCCTCCTGCCTTGGCCTTCTAGGCATGAGCCACCATGCTCAGCCTAGGCGTTTGGTCTTGTAATCAGTCTTGTATCCAGACATTATTATTATTAAATCAAGAATTAATTCAAGTTCAAATGAAATATCTACTGCTGGTTCTAACTGGGACAGATTTGAGTATTTATCATAGAATTACCAATTAATACTGATTTTTTAGGAATATGGTAACTGATTTCCTTGTACTAAATTAGAACATTGAATCAGGTAGTTTCAGTCATACTACACTTACTTCAGGAAATGACTATAGCCTGATTAGTTTTTGTTTTTTTGGGTTTTTTTTTTTTGAGACAAAATTTCACTCTCGTTGCCCAGGCTGGAGTGCAATGGCCTAGTCTTGGCTCACCGCAACCTCCACCTCCTGGGTTCAAGCAATTCTCCTGCCTCAGCCTCCCAAGTAGCTGGGATTATAGGCGCCTGCCACCATGCCCAGCTAATTTTTGTATTTTTTTAGTATAGGGA
Source organism: Chlorocebus sabaeus (assembly GCF_047675955.1). Lineage (NCBI taxonomy): Eukaryota > Metazoa > Chordata > Mammalia > Primates > Cercopithecidae > Chlorocebus > Chlorocebus sabaeus. Next base: position 72,394,186 of record NC_132919.1, read on the forward strand.
TGAGGTTTCACCATGTTGGCCAGGCTGGTCTCAAACTCCTGACCTCAGCTGATCCACCCACCTTGACCTTCCAGAGTGTTGGGATTACAGGCATGAGTCACCGTGCCTGGCCCTAGACTGATGGTTTTTGGTTTTTTTGTTTTTTTGTTTTTTTTGTTTTTTGAGACAGATTCTAGCTCTGTCGCTAGGCTGGAGTGCAATGGTGCGATCTTGGTTCACTGCAACCTCCAACTCCCAGGTTCAAGCGATTCTCCTGCCTCAGTCTCCCAACTAGCTGGGATTACAGGCGCCTGCCACCATGCCTGGCTAAGTTTTGTATTTTTAGTAGAGATGGGGTTTTACTGTGTTGGCCAGGCTGGTCTCAAACTCTTGACCTCGTGATCCGCCCATCTTGGCCTCCCAAAGTGCTGGAATTACAAGCGTGAGCCACCATGCCTGGCCAACTGATTAGTTTTTATACAGCATGTTGACTGTGGACTTCAAAAATATACTGGGAGTATTCTTAAGTTTTCACTTATGTTCACTGTATATTTTGGAGGCAGAATTGTTTTATAGGCAATCAAGAACTTAGCAAATACATACTAGTTTCAGAGTAAAATACACAAAAAAAGAACTTAGCAAATACAATCATAAAAATATGAAATAAAAAATTTTGTTAAAACTATATGTTGTTTTCCAAGTTACATGTGGCTATTAGTCTCTTTTTGTTGTAGAGTATTCATACTGGGCCGAGCACGGCTTGTAGTCACAGCATTTTGGGAGACCAAGACCAGTGGATCACTGGGAGTTTGAGACCAGCCTGGCCAACATGGTGAAACCCCGTCTCTACAACAAATACAAAAACTAGCCAGATATGGTTGTATTTACCTATAGTCCCAGCTCCTTGGGAGGCTGAGGCAGGAGAATCGCTTGAGCCTGGGAGACAGAGGTTGCAGTGAGCCAAGATCTTGCCACTGCACTCCAGTCTGGGCAACAGGAGTAAAACTCTTATCTCAAAAAAAAAAAAAAAAAAAAAAAAAAAAAAATTCATACAGGGCACTATCAGAAATCAGTCTAAGCTTTAATATTCCAATCTGTATAATATGAGTTATATTCAAAAGCCTCTTATGCTGATAGTTATGTGTGAAATATTTAGAATCAGAAGTTGGTAAACCATGCTGTGAGGTCGTATATACCACTTACCTTTTATGTTTCTGTTACTGTCTTCAGGAAGGAGGGAATGGATGAAGGCAGACAGACAAAAATGATCAAATATAGATCTACCTCCAAAAATTAAAGAATTTCTAAAATTTTAAAGTAGCTATAAACATATATTTTTAATTATTTTTACTTGATACCAAAAGAAAATTTTGCTTTAAGCATTGAGTTTTAACAAGGCAAGTATAGATGATCTACCAAATTTTGCACAGAATTCTTCAAGAGGCAGACAATATTTGATAAGAAATTATTTGCATATTTATTATGTCAACAAAGCAAGTTACAAAACTAGTTTGTATAAGAAACAAAACCTGTGTGTATGTGTATGTATGTTGTTTGTAGGAACACAAAATCTAGGGGAAGATAAATAAGCAACAGTGACTGTCTCAAGGACAAAAAGGACTTTTTCCAGTACATGTATTACCATCTATATGTTTTTCAATTAGAATCAACCCGTCAAAGTAAGTGTAATACACAATATTAGACTTAATAAAAGGATTGGCTGGGCACAGTGGCTCATGCCTGTAATCCCAGCACTTTGGGAAACTGGCGTGGGAGGATCGCTTGAGGCCAGGAGTTCGAGACCAGCCTGGGCAACATAGCAAAACCTGGTCTCTATTTAAAAGAATAATAATAATAAAAAGATTTACGTCCCTGCTGTTCGTTTTTTTTTGTTTTTTTGTTTTTTTGTTTTTGTTTTTCTGGCCTCCAGTACCTCCTCCCAGTTCTGCCCTCTGCTATACTTTTCTTTTTTTTTTTTTTTTTTTTTGATATGGAGTCTTGCTGTGTTGCCCAGGCTGGATGCTCTCAGCTCACTGCCACCTCCGCCTCCTGGATTCAAGCAGTTCTCCTGCCTCAGCCTCCCGACTAGTTTAGATTACAGGCACCTACCACCACGCCCAGCTAATTTTTGTATTTTTAGTAGAGATGGGGTTTCACTAAGTTGGCAAGGCTGGTCTCAAACTCCTGACCTTGTGATCCGCCTACCTTGTCCTCCCAAAGTGTTAGGATTACAGGTGTGAGCCACTCTGCCCAGCCCTGCTATCCTTTTTAAATCTCTCTTCATTGGGCTTTAGTGGACAGTTTGTAAGGTAATCTTAGAATGTAGAATTGCTATTATCTGAAATTTGAAAAACTATCCTTAAACATTAATAATTCTCTGAGAGACAGAATTCTCTCTCTTCCTTTTTTTTTTTTTTTCCCCCCCGAGATGGAGTCTTGCTCTGTTGCCAGGCTGGAGTGCAGTGACGCAATCTCAGCTCACTGCAACCTCCTACTCCCTGGTTCAAGCAATTCTCCTGCCTCAGCCTTCTGAGTAGCTGGGATTACTACAGGCACACTCCACCATGCCTAGCTAATTTTTGTATTTTTAGTAGAGACGGAGTTTCACCATGTTGGCCAGGCTGGTCTCGATCTCCTGACCACGTGATTTGCCCACCTCGGCCTCCTAAAGTGCTGGGATTACAGACGTGAGCCATCACGCCCAGCCCAGAATTCTTTTTAATATTGTATTGTAATAAAATTTGTGCTGATTCTTAAGTTGAAAATAACAAAGACTTCTCGGTATTTTAGTAAGGAGATTTCTGCTTACATTTTGCTATGAGCTTCTTTTTTAGGGAGTTTCTGGGTTTATTTAAGAAGGAGAAGAGGAAGTTGCTTATGATCTATTTCAGCATTATGCTACAGAAAGTTTTTGGTTTATTTGTTTGTTTTTTTGACATGGAGTTTGACTCTTTTTGCCCAGGCTGAAGTACAGTGGCACGATCGCGGCTCACTGTAACCTCCGCCTCCCTGGTTCAAGCGATTCTCTTGTCGTAGCCTCCCAAGTAGCTGGAATTACAGGCGTGCACCACCACGCCTGGCTAATGTTGTATTTTTAGTAGAGACAGGGTTTCTCCATGTTGGTCAGGCTGGTGTCGAACTCCCCACCTTGGGTGATCTGCGCGCCTCAACCTCCCAGAGTGCTGGGATTACAGGTGTGAGCCACTGTGCCCAGCCTGTTTTGTTTTTTTAATTGTGGTAAAACGTTGATAACAAAATTTAGTGGCACAGAACACTTTTAAGGTTAAGGGCTTTCCAAGGACTTGGCTTAATGTGGAATTCTGATAGTCTTAGACTATTGTTGAGGATTCTTACCACATCCTATCAAAGATGCAGACCAGCTTCTCGTGTTCTTTAGGCATACTCCAAAAACTCAACCTGCCTTCCTTCTTATCCACTAAAATCTACTCTTTCTCATGGAATTCTTAACTCCAACGAACATAAAAGTAGACAGCATGGTATAATGAAACTCCTGTTACTCCACTTCAATTAATTGTCAACATTTTGCCAATAAAGCTATCTTAGGAATTTTTTAATATATGGCTTGAGGGCAGGAATTTTACTTTCTTCAAATATGAGGTTTCTTAACATCATTTACTAAATAATTCATTCTTTTGCTACTAATTTGAAAAGTCAACTCTCCTATGTATTAAATTCCTACATGTATTTGGGGCCTTTCTGGATACTTCTGTTTTGTTCCATCAATTTTTTTGTTTCTTTATAATTACCATATTGTTTGGAATTCAGTAATTTTTGTACATTTTAATAAGCACCTCGGCAGGGCACAGTAGATCACGCCTGTAATCTCAGCACTTTGGCAGGCCAAGACGGGCAGATCACGAGGTCATAAGTTCAAGACCAGCCTGGCCAACATGGTGAAACCCCGTCTCTATTAAAAATATAAAAATTAGTCAGGTGTGGTGGCACATGCCTGTAATCCCAGCTACTCAGGAGGCTGAGGCAGGAGAATCGCTTGAACCCCAGAAGCAGAGGTTGCAGTGAGCCAAAGTAGCACTACTGCACTCCAGCCTAGGTGACAGAGTGAGACATTGTCTCAGGGGCTGGGGGGAAGCACCTCCTCTTCGTCTTTTTTAATAAGTTCTTGGTGGTTTTCACACATTTTTCATCCATATCAACTTCAGACTCAATTTTTTTCATTAAGCAAAAAAGAGACCTGTTTGGATTGAATTCATATATTGGACATTTAATCAGGAAATTAAATTATATTGGGAAGTATTGGTATCTTCTAAGATACTAAATTATGCTATCCAAGAACATCTTATGTTTTATTAATTATTCTTGTCTTCATTTTCTTTTAAATGAGATGGAGTCTCGCTCTGTCTCCTGGGCTGGAGCGCTGTGGTGCGATCTCCGCTCACTGCAACCTCTGCCTCCCAGATTCAAGTGCTTCTCATTCCTCAGCCTCCTGAGTAGCTGGGATTACAGGCGCCCACCACTATGCCCGGCTAATTTTTTGCATTTTTAGTAGAGACGGGCTTTTGCCATGTTGGCCAGTCTGGTCTCGAACTCCTGACCTCAGGTGATCCACCCTCCTCCGCCTCCCAAAGTGCTTCGATTACAGGCGTGAGCCACCATGCCCAGCCGTCCCATACTTCTTAAACTTCAGTTTATTAATTTACATCAGTCCGAATTTATGGCTTCCCTTTTTTTTTTTTTTTGTTTTTTTTTTTGTTTTTTGTTTTTTGTTTTTTGTTTTTTTTGATACAGAGTCTCGCTCTGTCGCCCGGGCTGGAGTACAGTGGCCGGATCTCAGCTCACTGCAAGCTCCGCCTCCCGGGTTCACGCCATTCTCCTACCTCAGCCTCCCGAGTAGCTGGGACTACAGGCGCCCGCCACCTCGCCCGGCTAGTTTTTTCTACTTTTTAGTAGAGACGGGGTTTCACCGTGTTAGCCAGGATGGTCTCGATCTCCTGACCTCGTGATCCGCACGTCTCGGCCTCCCAAAGTGCTGGGATTACAGGCTTGAGCCACTGCGCCCGGCCCCCTTTTTTATTTAGTAAATTATAATTCATTACTCTCGTTTGTTTTCATATTCAGGTTGTCCCAGATTTGGCCAATGGGAGCCCCTTCAAGCTGGTTACTATGACTTTTTGACGTGTCCCCATCATTCTTTGAGCATTCACTTGCTTTCTATCACAAGGTGTTCCAGGCTCCTCTTACATTTTCTCTGCCCTGTTTCTCCAAGGAGCCCTGATTCCTTCTACTAGAAAGAAATGTTTAGAAGCCAGTATCTGGGAGTTAAATACCATTGACATTGGGGGGTTACTGCTCCAGGCCCCCTTGGTAGGCAGAGCTTGGGGGGGAGAAAAAAAATATATGTGTGTTTGTGTGTGTGTGTATGTATGTATGTACATGAACACACGTGCATGTATGTACACAATTTACACTTATGTTTATATCTGTATATGTTGAGAACTATGTTTCTGTTAATATACTGATATTTCCAATTCCAATCCAACACTGCGTAATTTAGCCCAGTTTTCTCCCTTTCCAGATTCACAACTCCCTTTGTAACAGAAACCTGGCTTCTGTTATGGTTAATGTTTTTTTGTTTTTAGAGATAGGATCTTGCTCTGTTGCCCGGGCTAGACTGCAATGGCATGATTACAGCTCCCTGTAACCTTGAACTCTAGGGTTCAAGTGATCCACCTTGGCCTTCCCAAAAGCTGGGATTACAGGAATGAGCCACCTTGCCCATCTTTGTTATGGTTAATGTATTTTATTACTCAGTTCCCCTGATTTTAACCAATTTCACTCTACAGTTGTGCACGCGCTCTCTTTCTCTCTCAAAGATGCCCTCTTCACTTCACTGGGTTCGGGCACTTCATGCCTGCCACCCTCCTCCTGTTGCACTGACAAAATCCTGCTTGGGTTCTAAAACCCACACTAGGTTTGTCCTCTGTGTGGATGCCCTTCTCACCTTACTTTGTTTCTGATACTCTACCCAAGGCTGCCCATTCACCCTGCTTGTGTCCCAGTATCTCCTGCTAGGTCACCCTTCTCAAGGGTCCTCTCCTCACTCTGCTTGGACTCTGATGTATTGTTCAAGCTTCTGCCCCCAACTTCTAACCTGGCATTGACACCTACCTTGCTGTGCCCCTCCTAATGGCTTTAGGACTGACTCTTTTCAACAAGGGAAGGGAAGAGGAAGAAAACATGTACCTATATAGTATATGTTTTAAAGACATGTACTGTATATATACATTATTTAAACTTTGCCCATTAATCTTCTTCCCTCCTGAGGTAGTTTGTGAAAACCTTACTGTAGTTTGTGAAAGCCTACTGCTTTCATTAAGCACATGAAAAGATGCTCAACATCATTAGCCATCAGGGAAATGCCAAGAATAACAACCACTTTGCATTCCCTAGGATGGCTGTAATCAAAAAGTATTGTCAAGGATGTGGAGGCCGAGGCAGGTGGATCAGCTGAGGTCAGGAGTTCAAGACCATCCTGACCAACATAGTGAAATCCTGTCTCTACTAAAAATACACAGATTAGCCAGGTGTAGTAGTGTACACTTATAATCCCAGCTACTTGGGAGGCTGAGGGAGGCAGGAGAATCGTTGGAAACAGGGAGGTAGAGGTTGCAGTGAGCTGAGATCGTGCCACTGCACTCCAGCCTGGGCAACAGAGTGAGACTCCATCTCAAAAAAAAAAAAAAAAAAAAAAGGATATGGAGAAATTAAAACCCTTACAAATTGCTAGTGAAACTGTACACTACAGTGTACACTGGTACAGCCACTGTGGAAAACAGCTTGGCAGTTTCTAAAATCTCTAAACATAGAAGTACCACATAATTGGCTGGGCATGGTGGCTCACACCTATAATCCTAGCACTTTGGGAGGCCGAGGCGGGTGCATCACTAGAGGTCGGGAGTTCCAGATCAGCCTGGCTAACATGGTGAAACCCTGTCTCTACTAATTATACAAAATTAGCTGGGTGTGGTGCCTCGCGTCTGTAATCCCAGGTACTCGGGAAGCTGAGGCAGGAGAATCACTTGAATCTGGGAGGCGGAGGTTGCAGTGAACCAGGATGGTGCCACTACACTCCAGCCTGGATGACAGAGTGAGACTCGGTCTCCCAAAAAAGGAAAAAAAAAAAAAAAAGCAATGAAATACCACATAACCTAGCTATATCCAAGAGAACTGAAAATATATTCACACAAAAACTTGGAATGCTTATAGCAGCATTATTTGTAATAGCCAAAAAGTCAAAACAACCCAATTGTCCATTAACTGGAGAATGAATACAGTAGAATATTATTCAGCCGTAAAAAGGAATGAAGTATGAATATGTGCAACAACATGGATATATTCTTTAAAATGTGCTAAGTGAAAGCCAACACAAAAGTCTTCATTACAGTGTTACTCCATTTATATGAAATGTGTGGAATAGGCAAATCCATAGAGAAAGAATGTTGATTAGTGGTTGCCAGGGGCTTGGGTGAGGGAGGGATAGAGAGCGACTGCTAATGGGTACAGGGAATCTTTTGAGATTGTTGAAATGTTCTGGAATTACATAGTAGTGATGGTTGCACAACACTATGAATATACTAAAAAAAATCAATTATGCACTTTAAAGTGTGTATTTTAAAAGGTAAATTTTGGGCTGGGCACCATGGCTCATGCCTGTAATCCCAGCACTTTGGGAGGCCAAGGCAGGCGGATCACCTGAGGTCAGGAGTTGGAGACCCGCCTGACTAACATGGAGAAACCCCATCTCTACTAGAAATACAAAACTAGCCAGGTGTGGTGGCCCACGCCTATAATCCCAGCTACTCAGGAAGCTGAGACAGGAGAATCGCTTGAACCCGGAGGCGGAGGTTGCTGTGAGCCGAGATTGTGCCATTGCACTCCAGCCTGGGCAACAAGAGCAAAACTCAGTCTCAAAAAATAAATAAATGTTTGTTATGAAGGAAAAAAATAATTGCTGTAGTAGCTAAAACCCTGGCAGCCTACCCCATCAATTATTTTATTTTGGTTTCTAAAGATAATTATCTCGGCTGGGCGAGGTGGCTCACACCTATAATCCCAGCACTTTGGGAGGCCGAAGCCGGCAGATCACTTGAGGTGAGGAGTTTGAGACTATCCTGGCCAACATGGCAAAACCCTGTCTGTACTAAAAATTCAAAAATTAGCTAGCGTGGTGGCAGATGCCTGTAATTCCAGCTATTTGGGAGGCTGAGGCAAGAGAATCACGTGAATCAGGGAGGTGGAGGTTGTGGTGAGCCGAGATCCCACCATTGCACCCCAGCCTGGGCAACAGAGTGAGACTGCATCTCAGAAAAAATACAAAAAAAAAAAAAAAGGCCGGGCGTCGTGGCTTACGCTTGTAACCCCAATACTTTGAGAGGCCAAGGCAGGTGGATCACGAGGTCAGGAGTTTGCGACCATCCTGACCGACATGCCCGTCTCTACTAAAAGTAATAAAATTAGCCAGGCATTGTGGCATGTGCTTGTAATTCTAGCTACTCAGGAGGCTGAGAAAGGAGAATTGCTTGAATCTGGGAGACGGACGTTGCAGTGAGCTGAGTCGCGCCACTGCAGTCCAGCCTGGGCAACAGGATGCGCCTCCGTCTCCAAAAAAAAAAAAAAAAAGTGACTGTCTTCATTATCAATTACATAGAATAAATAGCATTTAGGCCAGGCGTGGTGGCTCATGCCTGTAATCCCAGCACTTTGGGAGGCCGAAGCGGGCAGATCACCAGGTCAGGAGATTGAGACCATCCTGGCTAACACGGTGAAACCCCGTCTCTACTAAAAAATACAAAAAAAAAATTAACCACGTGTGGTGACGGGCGCCTGTAGTCACAGCAACTCAGGAGGCTGAGGCAGGAGAATGACGTGAACTCGGGAGGTGGAGCTTGTAGTGAGCCTAGCTCCTGCCACTGCACTCCAGCCCTGGCAACAGAGTGAGACTCCGTCTCAAAAAAAAAAAAAAAAACCATACAATTTAAAGGGTGCTAAATAATAGCAAATACTTAGACATACTAGATGTGGAGTGGTAGAAGGGATGAAGCTTATATCCATCTTATTAGGGAGCCAGATTAGAACTGGAAAGACCAAAAAGTAGTAAGAACTACTTTTTTTTTTTTTGAGATGGAATCTAGGTCTGTTGCCCAGGCTGGAGTGCAGTGGCACAATCTCAGCTCACTGCAACCTCTGTCTCCTGGGTTCAAGCGATTCTCCTGCCTCAGCCTCCTGATAGCTGCGATTACAGGCACCTGCCACCACACCCAGCTAATTTTCGTATGTTTCGTATAGATGGGTTTCACTGTGTTGGCCAGGCTGGTCTCAAACTCCTGACCTCATGATCCGCCTGCCTCGGTCTTCCAAAGTGCTGGGATTACGGGTGTAAGCCACCACACCCGGTCAGTTCTTACTACTTTAATAGAGGAACACAGTGATTATATTTGTCTTCTCCTTTTAATTTTTTAAATGCTCTAAAATGTTCAAATCCAGGTGAAAAGCTAACTCAATGGCAGCTTAATACTTAGAACCCCTTCAGGACATGCTAAGAACAGAATTAGGATTGTTGAGATGTGTGTTTAATAGTATCTCCTAGGTCTGCCCACATCTGACTACCTACCTGATGTTTCACATCTGTCCGTTGTGCTTTATTTTATAGAGAACAGGTTACTAAAGTCTAATTAGGATCATTGCTTGTAAAGCCTCTCACCTATGACTACTGCCACCCCTATATAATATTTATAAAAATTGCTCAGGAGTTAGTGATGTTTTGGCAAACCTAAGAAACTTAGATTATGAAACTCCTCATAAAAGTATAGTTTAGTAGCCGGGCGCGGTGGCTCAAGCCTGTAATCCCAGCAATTTGGGAGGCCGAGACGGGCGGATCACGAGGTCAGGAGATCGAGATCATCCTGGCTAACACGGTGAAACCCCGTCTCTACTAAGAAATACAAAAAACTAGCCGGGCGAGGTGGCGGGCGCCTGTAGTCCCAGCTACTCGGGAGGCTGAGGCAGAAGAATGGCGTAAACCCGGGAGGCGGAGCTTGCAGTGAGCTGAGATCTGGCCACTGCACTCCAGCCTGGGTGACAGAGCGAGACTCCGCCTCAAAAAAAAAAAAAAAAAAAAAGTATAGTTTAGTGAATGACAGGAAAAAGCAGCATTTCGTCAATGCAATGTTTTTGTTACATTAGATATATTTTTTGTTTTGGAAATTGAGTTACCTAGATTGGAAGTATATATGTTTATTTGGGAGTGGAGTTGGATAATCAATATTGAAGAAGATAGAAAATTTGTTAAGGAGAAGCATCAGAGTGGTAGCAAGTTTGTCTCAAGGGAAGAAGAAAGGCATACTACCTTTCCTGGTTATTTGATACTCTCTCCCTTACCTGCCACTTAGAAACTGAAAAGGGGGGAAAAAAAAAAGAGCCTTAATAGAGAATCTAGGTAAGACTTGGAAACAAAGAGATGAAAAATAAGAAAAAATCAGAAATGGTTAAAAGGACAGTAAAGTGTAATGAAAGAAGGGAAAATAATATGACAGGTAAGGAGAAGATAAAATATTGCAGCAGCTAAATTTAAAAGCCGAAGGTTTTGTTACTGAGCAAAAGAGGCTTGGTGCTTGATGTACTCAAAACTAATACTGTGACACAGGAGGTTTTGTTTTTTGTTTGTTTTTTAGAAACGGGCCTACTCTGTCATCCAGGCTAGAGTGCAGTGGCATAATCAAAGCTCACTGCAACCTCATACTCCTGGGTTCAAGTGATTCTCCCGCCTTGGCCTCTGGAGTAGCTGGGGCTACATATACATGCATGCCACCATGCACAGCTAATTTTTTGTGTTTTGTTTTTTCTTTAATTTTTGAGAGGGAGTCTTGCTCTGTTGCACAGGCTGGAGTGCAGTGGCGTGATCTCAGTTCACTGCAACCTCTGCCCTCTGGGTTCAAGCAATTCTCCTGCCTCAGCCTCCCAAGTAACTAAGATTACAGGCATGTGCCACCACGCTTGGCTAATTTTTATATTTTAGTAGAGACTGGGTTTCACCATGTTGATTGGGCGCATCTTGAACTCCTGACCTCAAGTGATCCATCCACCTTGGCCTCCCAAAGTGATGGGATTACGGGCTTGAGCCACCACTCCCGGCCTAATTTTTGTGTTTTTTGTAGAGGCAGGATCTCACCATGTTGCCCAGGCTGGTCTCAACCTCCAGGGCTCAAGTAATCCTCCTTGCCTTAGCCTCCCAAAGTGCTGGGGGTTATAGACATGAGCCACTGTGCCTAGCCAACACTGAGTTTTTGAGTAAAGGAAAGATTTTTATTGCAAGTCGACTAACTTGTAGACAGGAGTCCAGCTCAAATCTGGTGCCCTGTGCTGGCTTTAATGCACTAATTTTAATAGAAAAGGTTTAGGGGATGAATTCTTAGATCAGCGGGTAACTGGCGGAAGGAAAGGGGAGGTCTGGAAAGTCTTCAGGCATGCATGGCTGTCTCTTCATGCTACCTCATGGATTGCATGTGCAAATTCAGGGGGAATTAGTATGAAACGTAATGGAAATTCCAGCTGTGACATCAGCAAACGGGTTCTATGCAGACTTCAGTTGGGCACATTGGTTCCAGCTGATGTCATCCAGTTTTGTGATCTTACAAGCAGAAGGAGTTTCAGAAAATTGTTTCTTTTCTTTTCTTTTCTTTTCTTTTCTTTTTTATTTGGAGACAGGGTCTCATTCCATCACTGGAGTGCAGTGGGGCGATCTCAGCTCACTGCAACCTCTGTTTCCTTGATTCAAACAATCCTTCCAGCCTCAGCCTCCCGAGTAGCCGAGGCTGCAGGCACACGCCACCACACCCAGGTAGTTTGTATTTTCTGTAGAGACAGACAGCCTGTTGCCCAGGCTGATCTTGAACTCATGGGCTCAATCTCAATCTGTCTGCTCTCTTCAGCCTCCCAAAATGCTGGGATTACAGGTGTGAGGCACCATGCCTGGCCTAAAGTGTTTTTTGTTTGTTTGTTTGTTTTTTTGAGATGGAGTCTCGCTCTGTCACCCAGGCTGGAGTGCAGTGGCGTGATCTCGGCTGACTGCAAACTACTGACACCATCTACAAAAGACTTAAAAATTAGACATGTTTGGTGGCATACACTGGTAGTCCTAGCTCTTCAGGAGGCTGAGGCAAGAGTGCCACTGCACTCCAGCCTGGGTGACAGAGTGAGATCCTGTCTCTTAAAAAAATTAAGGCCAGGCTCAGTGGCTCACACCTGTAATCCTAGCTCCTCAGGAGGCTGAGGCAAGAGTGCCACTGCACTCCAGCCTGGGCGACAGAGTGAGATCTTGTCTCTTAAAAAAATAAGTAAGACCGGGCTCAGTGGCTCACACTTGTATTCCTAGCACTTTGGGAAGCAAGGCTGGTGAATCACCTGAAGTCAAGAGTTTGAGACCAGCCTGGCCAACATGGTGAAACCTCGTGTCTACTAAAAATTAGCTGGGCGTGGTGGCGTGCGCCTGTAAATCCCAGCTACTCGGGAGACTGAGGCAGGAGAATTACATGAACCCAGGAGGCTAAGGTTACAGTGAGCTGAGATTGCACCATTGCACTCCAGCCTGGGCAATAGATAGATTAATTAATTAATTTAATTAATTAAAATAAAAATAATAGCAGGTACAGACCTTGACAAGAAGGAAGAGAAATCTCAACATGTATAGAAGTATAAGTCCTAGTTTAAGTAGTCCTTCAAAAATAGATCTTATTCCTGATGGGATCTATGAAAACAAGCTTTTAAATATATATATCCAGGTTTGTTAGAGGACACTGTTAGAGGTAATTCAGAACTCAGTCTGAATTACAGACAATAACTCAAAAACAGTGGTCGGGGTTGGAATATGATACAAGGTATATTATAGTTTTCTTTTGAAGCATATTATTTTTCTCTTTAGTCCCCTATTTCTATCAAAGACAAATTGTAGTAATCAATTTGTGTGCAAAGTAACTTTTAGTCTTATTGTATGTGGCCTGATTATTTGCATAAAGTGCAACAAGAATAGTGATTGGCCATATAGACCCTTTTATTAAAAAAATGGCTTTGCTGGAACTTTTTAATAAGGAATCCTAGACTTTTAAAAGCCTCAAGGCTATGCCTATAATACTTGTATGAATGGGTATATTCCTCTCTACCTTTTAAAAAAAAATTTATTGTATTAAATTTTTTAAAAATGTTTTATATCCCACCCTTCCAATAGAAACCTATCTTTTTTTTTTTTCTTTTTTCTTTTTTTAAGAGACAGAGTCTGTTGCCCAGGCTTTTTCTTTTTTTAAGAGACAGAGTCTGTTGCCCAGGCCAAAGCATAGTGGGGTGATCACAGTTCCCTGCAACCATTAACTCCTGAGCTCAAGTGATCCTCCTGTCTTAGTCCCCTGGATAGCTAGGACTACAGGCATGCACCACAATCCTCAGCTAAATTTTTTCATTTTTACAGAGTCAGGGTCTCACTGTGTTGCCCATACTGGCCTCAAACTCCTGGCCATGGGCCAGGTGTGGTGACACACGCCTGTAATGCCTGCACTTTGGCGAGACCAGCCTGGGCAACATTGTAAAACCCTGTCTTTACAAAAAAGAAAAAAAAAAAAAAAGATCAAACTTTTGACCTCAAGTGATCCTCCTGCCTTGGCCTCCCAGAGTGCTAGGATTATATATAGGCATGAGCCACATGCCTGGCCTAGGCTTTCCCTAAACTTAGAATACAGTTGAAATCATTTATTATGTCCACAAAGCCTTTTAACCTTTTTTTTTTTTTTTAATGGTGTCTTACTCTGTCACTCAGGTTGGAGGGCAGTGGAGCAGTCTCAGCCCACTGCAACTTTTGCCTTCCAGGTTCTAACGATTCTCCTGCCTCAGCCTCCCAAGTAGCTAGGATTACAGGCACACACCACCATGCCTGGCTAATTTTTGTATTATTAGTAGAGATGGAGTTTCACCATGTTGGCCAGGCTAGTCTTTAGACTCCTGACCTCAGGTGATCCACCCACCTTGGCCTCCCAAAGTGCTGGGGATTACAAGTGTGAGCCACCGCGCCCAGTCTTTTTTTTTTTTTTTTTTAAATCATATTTTGACCCTTGACTAACAACTTTGCTCAATATCCTCATCTATAAGATGAGAATGCTAATAGTACCGATCTTATAGAATTGTTTTTTAAGGAGTCATTGGATTAGTATGTAAATTTACGCACTTAGAATGACGCCTGGTACATAATTAAGAACTCAGTATAGGGTTGTGCTGCTGCTGCAGTCCAACTTCACTGTCTCTTCTGATCTTCAAGCAGGCCTTTGTCATACACCTACTATTTCGTCTACTGGAATGCTCTTCTCCCCAGATCTTGGCAATCTGTTTTCCTTTGATCATTTAGATTCTAAATCAAATACCTACTCCTAGGGGAGGCTTTCCTTGACCACTCTTCTATTACATTACTCAGCTTTGTTATAGTACTCATCGCTAATTGAAATTTTCACATATATTTTACTTATTTTATATCTACCTCCAGCCCCTATGCCATGAGCTACTTAACAGTAGGGACTTAAGTGCCTGTAGGTGGCAGGTGGTAAAAATGTTTTTTGAATGAAACTCAACAACCTCCAAATCAGATGCTTTTCTTTCATTTCAGGCAAGCTGAAAAATTATAACCACAGTTTCAGAGATTGCTCATCATTTTAACTAGATGTTTCCCCCCTTTCTATCCATGTATCAGGTTCTCCTTAGAGAAGGCAGATTCTCTAGACATTATTCACTATAATTGTTCTCTGGGCTTTTATTCAGGGGTTTTCCTGTCCCTTGCTGGTGTCTTGCTGAGATTGCAGGATATAGGTCAGTTATATTTGCTTTCCATGTTGCTCCTTGCTTAACCCTTCCAGCTTATTTAACTTATTATCTGTTTTAAATAGTCCCTTACATGGGCCTCTATAGTTGGAGAGAAATCAAAATATCAGAAATCTGTTAGAGGAAGTAAATGTGTAAGAAAACATAAGGAAAGATTCTTGAAACCAGTTCAGTTGCTATTAATAGTTTTTCTGACATCATGCAAATATTTCAATCACCAAAAGCACTTTCTGCTTCAAAACTGAAAATATTTAAAAATAGTGTGATACTGGCATAAAGCGGACAAAGACCAATGGAATAAAATAGAGAGCTCAGAAATAAACCTTCGCATATATGGTCAAATGATTTTTGACAAAGATGCCAGGACCATTCAGTGGGGAAAAGTATAGTCTTTTCAATAAATGGTCTTGCAAAGACCTGTATCTGAGAACTAAAATTATAAAATCTTTGGAAGAAAGCAGAACAACTTCATGACATTGAGTTTAACAGTGATTTATTGGATTTGACACCAAAAGTTGAGGAAACGAAAGAAAAAATAGATAAAGTGGATAACATCAAAATTTAAAACTTTTGTTTTAAAGCTGGGTGTGTGTTAGTGAGGTGCCTGTAATCCCAGCTGCTCTGGAGGCTAAGGCAGGCAAATCGTGTGAACCCAGGAGGCTGAGGTTGCAGTGAGCCGAGATTGTGCCACTGCACTCCAGCCTGGGCGACAGAGCGAAACTCCATCTTAAAAAAAAGAAAAAAGAACTCACTCTGTCACCCAGGCTGGAGTGCAGTGCTGTGATTGTAGCTTATTGCAGCCTCAAACTGAACACAATGGATCCTCCTGCATCAGTTTCCTAAGTAGCTGGAACTACAGGCATATACCAGCATGCCTGGCTACTTTGTTTTTTGAGACAGAGTCTCACTCTTGTCTCCCAGGCTGGAGTACAAGGGCATGATCTCAGCTCACTGCAACCTCCATGTCCCAGGTTCAAGTGAATCTTCTGTCTCAGCCTCCCGAGTAGCTGGGATTACAGACTCTCCCACTACCACGTGTGGCTAATTTTGTATTTTTAGTAGAGACGGAGTTTCACCATGTTGGTCAGGCTGGTCTTGAACTCCTGACCTCAGATGACCCACCCACCTCAGCCTCCCAAAGTGCTGGGATTACAGCTGTGAGCCACTGTTCCCAGCTTAATTTTTAAAATTTTTGTAGAGACAGAGTCTCACTGTATTTTCCAGGCTGGTCTCAAACTCTTGGCCTCAAGTTATCCTCCTGCCCTTGCATCTCAAAATGGTGGAATTACAGGCTTTAGCCATCATGCCTAGCCAAAGCTATGTTTTTTATTTTCTTTTTTAAAACAGGGAGCCTCACTGTGTTGCCCAGGCTGGTCTTGAACTCCTGGCCTCTAGCAGTTTTCCAAAGAGGTGGGATTATAGGCATGAGCCACCTTGCCTGATCTCCCATTCACTTTTATTTCCAGGATTCCCTGACCTATTTTCACAGGTAGCTTATGGTGTGGTTTATCAGGCTTTAAGCAAATTAACTTACTGGTCTACTTCAAAATAAGTATTTATTTACCTTCTATAAGACTGAGAAAAATTCTAGACAGTAAATATTTTCTAACATTGCTGTGTTAAGAGTTTTGTAATTTATTAAATTAGAATGAAATATGTAGAGATCTTTTTTTAATTTATATTTTATTTTGTTTCTGGGTTTCTTTTTTTTCTAGACATTTAACATTTTTCATTGCTGCTTTTTAGGCTTTATTAAATTATCTTTTTTCCTTCATGACTGTAAAATACTTCATTAAGATCCCTCCCATCAGGGGCTGGGTATGGTGGCTCTCGCCTGTAATCCCAGCACTTTGGGAGGCTGAGATAGGGCGGATCACCTGACATCAGGAGTTTGAGACCAGCCTGCCCAACATGGTGAAGCCCCATCTCTACTAAAAATACAAAAATTAGCCGGGCGTGGTGGCAGGCACCTGTAATCCCAGCTAGTTGGTAGGCTGAGGCACGACAATCACTTGAACCGAGATCATGCCACTGCACTCCAGCCTGGACAACCAGGTGAGACTCTGTCTCAAAAAACAAAACAAAACAAAAAAAAACAAAAAAGAACGACAACAACAACAAAAATTAGCTGAGCATGGTGGCATGCGCCTGTACTCCCAGCTATTTGGGAGGCGAGGTGGGAGAATCACCTGAGCCTGGGGGGATTGAGGCTGGAGTGAATGATGACTGCACCACTGCATTCCAACCTGGGCGACAGGAGTGAGACCTTGTTTCAAACAAAAATATCCTGCCCATCCAAGCATGGTAGCTCATACATACAATCCTAGCACTTTGGTAGTCTGAGGCAGGAGGATTGCTTGAGCTCAGGAGTTCAAAACCAGTCTGCGCAACATAGGGAGACCCTCATCTCTACAAAAAAATTTTAAAAATTACCTAGACTTGGTGGTGTGTGCCTCTTGTTCCAGCTACTCAGGAGGCTGAGGTGGGAGGATTGCTTGGGCCCAGGTCAAGGCTGCAGTGAGCTGTGATTGTGCCACTGCATTCCAGCCTGCGTGACAGAGTGAAACCCTGTCTCAAAACAAGACAAAACAAAAAAAAGATCCTTCCCCTAGCTTCTTTCTTTTGATAATTTTAGGTGGGAAGTGTTTTTTTTTTTTTTTTTTTGTATTTTAAAAAAACCAGCTAGAAATTATTTATTATCCTTTGGTGTAGGTAATTGAACTTGGTCAGCATCTGTATGTACATTATCAAGTAAAACATTTTTTCCCACTGTGTTTTATATGGGCAGTATTATCTTCACAGATTGCTCAAGCATTTTGTGTGTGTGTTCTAAAGAACTGCCTTTGTGTTTGTGTGTGTATATACATGTAGTCAGTTATTTCTGTGCTAAAATCAAGAGCAACTACTTTATGATACTGGCCGGATGCAGTAGTTCATACCTGTAATCCTTGCAATTTGGGAAGCTGATTGCTTGAGCCCAAGAGTTCGAGACCAACCTGGGCAACATGGTGAAACCCCGTCTCTACAAAAAATTAAAAATTAGCCAGGTATGGTGGCAGGCGCCTGTAGTCCTAGCTACTCAGGAGCCTGACATGGGAAGATCACCTGACCCCAGGAAGTCGAGGCTGGAGTGAGCAGTGGTTATGCCACTGCTCTCCAGCCTGGCTGACAGAGTGAGACCCTGTCTCAAAATAAATAAAGGTCAACTACTTTATCATACAATAAAAGTTGTCTTTCTCTCTTTTCTTTTTAGGATATTTTCTTTTCTAGATGTTGTTACCCTGTGCCGCTGTGCTCAGGTCTCCAGGGTAAGTATGGTTGACATAGTTATACGGGGACCCCTTCTTCGTACTGATAATAACAGTGTCTTTCATAGGCCACCTATTTAGGTGTTACTTGTATGTTTTCATGTTTTAAAGGATATTATTTCACCAATGACATACGCAAGCCCATGTAAATTTATGATGGGATTCTACTATATATACTGTCTCTGACTTTTTGTATCTCTTATTTGCATAATATAAACAGGAAACATTTTCGATGAAAAAGCAATAAACATGCATATTGAAAGTTTAGACTTGACTCAAAATTGTGATGAAATCTTGTTTTATTATGTTTCCCGAGTTCATTTATTTATTTATTTATTTATTTTTTTTTACACAAGGACAGTTTTTTTTTTTTTTTTTTTTGAGGTGGAGTCTCTCTCTGTCGCTCATCCTGGAGTGCAATGGTGCAATCTTGGCTCACTGCAAGCTCCACCTCCCAGGTTCATGCCATTCTCCTGCCTCAGCCTCCCATGCAGCTGGGACTACAGGCACCCACCACCACACCCGGCTAATTTTTTGTATTTTTAGTAGAGACAGGGTTTCACCATGTTAGCCAGGATGGTCTCAATCTCCTGACGTCGTGATCTGCCCACCTCAGCCTCCCAAAGTGCTGGGATTACAGGTGTGAGCCACAGCGCCTGGCCTACACAAGGACAATTTTAATCCTGCATTTTCCTGTAGTAACATCCATTGCTGGCTGTCTATGGATTGAAACTGCATTTGCTAAGAACTGTGAACATGAAGAAATTTTACATGAAGTCGCATGTTGATAGGCACACAGACATCTTCCAGCACCAACAGAATACATACATAACACATACCAGATAGTCTCGATGGATAAATTTGCTTCACCAGTAATTCTGTTTAGTAAGATTCAGTTAATGCAGAATCGGAGCTTGGAGTGAGCCGAGATTGTGCCACTGCACTCCAGCCTGGGCAACAGAGCGAGACTCTGTCTCAAAAAAAATAATAAAATACAAAGTTTCAGAGAAATGATAGTATCTTTTCTAAGTCCCAAATCACTGTATCACAGTTGTAAGTCCTACCAGGTGATAGGATATAGATAGCAAAGAAGTACTGAACTAAGGCCAGGCCTGGTGGCTCACACCTATAATCCCTTCACTTTGAGGGGCCAAGATGGGAGGATTGCTTGAGGCCAGGAGTTCAAGACTAGCCTGGGCAACATAGGGAGCCCTATCTCTACAGAAAATTTTAAAAATTAAGACTGGGTGCAGTGGCTCACGCCTGTAATACCAGCACTTTGGAAGGCCGAGGCGTGCGGATCACGAGGTCGGGAGATCAAGACCATCCTGCCTAACACAGTGAAACCCCATCTCTACTAAAAATACAAAAAATTAGCCAGGCTGGAGGCGTGTGCCTATAGTCCCAGCTACTTGGGAGGCTGAGACAGGAGAATGATGTGAACCCAGGAGGCGGAGCTTGCAGTGAGCCAAGATTGCACCTGCACTCCAGCCTGGGCGACAGAGCGAGACTCCGTCTCAAAAAAAAAAAAAAGCCAGGTGTGGTGATGCATGCCTGTGGTTGCAGCTACTTGGGAGGCTGAGGTGAGAGGATTACTTGAGTTGGGGAGGTCAAGGCTGCAAGTGACCCATGATTGAGCCACTGCACTCCATCCCAGGTGACCAAGTGATAACCTGTCTCAAGAAATACATATATTTATCTCTATATATAATCTATATATAGAAAAAGAGAGTGAGAATAGAGCAGTATTCAGAGTACTGTCCCCTTTGATGTTTGGTTTTACCTTCATATTTTTCCAGATAGAAGGATATTTTTTTTAAGGATCATATTTTTAAGGATAGAAGAAAGACTTGCTTTTCATCAACCAAACTTTTGTCTCATTTTGGTATTAGAAACTAGAATTTTCCAGTTAGAAAACACCTTGCGGCATGATACTTATCACAACCTGCCCTTTCCTTAACTTCTCTAATTTCAGTGTGTGTGGGCAGGGGGAGGGAGGGTTAGTCTTGTTTTTGTTTTTTGCCAAGGTCTTGCTCTGTCACCCAGGCTGGAGTACAATGGTGAGATCATGGCTCACTGCAGCCCTTACCTCCCAGGCTCACGCGATCCTCCCACCTCAGCCTCCCGAGTAGCTGGGACTGCAGGTGTGTGCCACTACGTCTGACTAATTTTTTAATTCCCCCCCCCTCCAAGATGTTTCGCTCTGTTGCCCAGGCTGGAATACAGTAGCACAATCTTGACTCAGTGCAACCTCCGCCTCCCAGGTTCAAGTGATTCTCCTGCCTTGGCCTCCTGAGTAGCTGAGATTATAGGCACATGCCACCACACCCGGCAAATTTTTGTACTTTTAGTAGAGATGGGGTTCCACCATGTTGGCCAGGCTGGTCTCAAACTCTTGACCTCAGGTGACCTGCCCACCTCGGCCTCCCAAAGTGCTGGGATTACAGACGTGAGCCACCACGCCTGGCTGACTTTTTAAATTTTTTTTATAGGGATCGGGTCTCGCTATATTGCCCAGGCTGGTCTGGAACTCCTGGGCTCAAGTGATCCTTCCACCTTGATCTCCCAATGTGATGGGAGTATAAATTTGAGTTACCATGCCTGGCCTAAGATCTTTTGTAGCTGCTAGTTTCTAGTACCCACTCATTTATGAGATTATCTAATTGGAGAATACAGTATGGGTCAGGAGTAAGATACATCATTTGGGAGTAAGTGGGTAGGGCCTGATAAATTTTTGGATCCATTTTAGTCATTAGTTGGTTGAATTGTGAACTTGAATATTGCTGCCTTTTCCCCTTAATTTTAGCTTCTGCTCATTCTGTCTCTTTTTCTTTAAAATAGGCCTGGAATGTTCTGGCTCTGGATGGCAGTAACTGGCAGCGAATTGACCTATTTGATTTCCAGAGGGATATTGAGGTATAATTATGTGGTGTGTGGCCCCAGTTTTCATGTTAGTAATTACAGCATGGAACAGATTAGCCCTGGCCATATTAATCTCATTTTCCTTAGAGAGAGGAAATACTATTTTCAGTGCATCTGAAGTTTACAGGAACCTCTAGAGTTCCCAAGAGTTTCTGCAGTTTTTGAGAATGAGCCAGATTATTTCACTGAAATAATACAATTACTTAGTATTAATAGGACTAAATAGGATTCTTTGGTTCTGAAATAGGACTAAAAGTTTGTTTTTGCAGTGGAAACATTGAATCTATGTTTGCTTATTTTAGTGAAGACATTTTATATTTGTTTACTGAAGAACAAAGAGAGTTATAACTTGTTAGGATGGCGTTTGTATATATATTTTTTTGAGATACATGTTTTGATTCTTGAGGAGCCAGTTTCTTGGAGGACAAAGGTTGAATAAAGCCAAAGCCATTTATTGAATTGTTTTTGCTACAGAGAGAGGTTTTTTCCTCCTCTCGCTTTTCCCCCCCATGTTTTATCTCTTAATATAGCCATCACCTATAAAATGGAGAATGGCTTACCCTTAAATTATTTTAAACTGAATTTGAACTCTGTAGTTCTTATCCTTCTCATCAGGAAGGTAGAAATAATAGCTTCTTCATGGCTTCTTGAGGATTAAAAAAGGTTTTTTGAGGGCACGTGAGATGGCTTTACACCTTTAATCCCAGCACTTTGGGAGGCCAAGGTGGGCGGATCACCTGAGGTCAGGAGTTTGAAACCAACCAAAGTGCTTTTAAAATAATACCCGTGGCCGGGCACGGTGGCTCAAGCCTGTAATCCCAGCACTTTGGGAGGCCGAGATGGGCGGATCACGAAGTCAGATCGAGACCATCCTGGCTAACACGGTGAAACTCCGTCTCTACTAAAAAATACAAAAAACTAGCCGGGCGAGGTGGCAGGCGCCTGTAGTCCCAGCTACTCGGGAGGCTGAGGCAGGAGAATGGTGTAAACCCGGGAGGCGGAGCTTGCAGTGAGCTGAGATCCGGCCACTGCACTCCAGCCTGGGTGACAGAGCGAGACTCCGTCTCAAAAAATAAATAAATAAAAAATAAAATAAAATAAAAGAATACCCACTAACATTACACTGGATTTTGTTTTTTGCAATTCTCTTTTTTTTTTTTTTTTTTTTTTCTTTTGAGACGGAGTCTCGCTCTGTCGCCCAGGCTAGAGTGCAGTGGCCGGATCTCAGCTCACTCCAAGCTCCTCCTTCCGGGTTCACGCCATTCTCCTGCCTCAGCCTCCCGAGTAGCTGGGACTACAGGCACCCGCCACCTCTCCCGGCTAGTTTTTTGTGTTTTTTTTTTAGTAGAGACGGGGTTTCACCATGTTAGCCAGGATGGTCTCGATCTCCTGACCTTGTGATCCGCCCGTCTCGGCTTCCCAAAGTGCTGGGATTACAGGCTTGAGCCACCGCACCCGGCCGTGTTTTTCACAATTCTCTAACCTTCATGGAGGTAAATAAAGCAACACCACCCACAAAATTCTTCAGCAAGCTTTTGTTTTTGTTTTTGAGACAGAGTCTCATTTTGTCACCCAGGCTGGAGTGCAGTGGTACAGTCTCAGCTCACTGCAACCTCTGCTTCCTGGATTCAAGCAATTCTCATGCCTCAGCCTCCCAAGTAGCTGGGACTACAGGCATGAGCCACCATGCCTGGCTAATTTTTGTATTTTTAGTAGAGACTGGGTTTTACCATGTTGGCCAGGCTTGTATCGAACTCCTGACCTCAAATGATCCGCCCGCCTCAGCCTCCCAAAGTGCTGGGATTATAGGCAGAATCCACTGTGCCTGGCCAGCTTTTGTTGTTGTTGTTGTTTTTGAGACGAGTTTCACTTTGTCGCCCAGGCTGGAGTGCAGTGGAGCGAGACCTGGGCTCACTACAAGCTCCATCTCCCGGGTTCATGCCATTCTCCTGCCTCAGCCTCCCAAGTAGTTGGAACTACAGGTGCCCACCACCACGCCCAGCTAATTTTTTGTATTTTTAGTAGAGGTGGAGTTTCACCGTGTTAGCCAGGATGGTGTTGATCTCCTGACCTTGTGATCCACCTGCCTCGGCCTCCCAAAGTGCTGGAATTACAGGTGTGAGCCACTGTGCCCAGCCCAAACAAAACAAAACTGGCCAGTTTTTGTTAAATGTTCATTGAGTCCCTACTATAAGCAGAGTACTATAATAAACATTTTGGAAAAGATACAAAAAAATAAATGTAGCTGCTGTACTTCAGTAGCTGTGGCTTAATCAGGAAAACTTTCCCAGGGTAAGTTACAATTTTCCTATTAAATTAATTAGGTCATAATAAAAGCATTTTCTCGTTGTTTATAAATCGTTAAAAATGAGGATGTGTTCTTTTCTAAAGTAGTGAGATGGGTTATCTTTTTGTTTGTCTGTCTGTTTTTACAGGGCCGAGTAGTGGAGAATATTTCAAAACGATGTGGGGGCTTTTTACGAAAGTTAAGTCTTCGTGGATGTCTTGGAGTGGGAGACAATGCATTAAGGTGAAAACATAACTGTTGATTAATCTTCTTGATGGAAGTGAAGAGCAGCACCATCTCACCCAGAAAAGGCTAAAATCGTTTTAAAATTACTAAGTTATTAAAAATGCAACCACACATACATTGCTTATAATCTGAAAATATCCAGTAATAAGAAATGTAGTTTTAACAATAAACAAGAACAAGTACTGCCTGAAAAAATCCCACATTCTCCATCATAAGTGTTTCTTTTGGAGCTTTGAATAAGTTTTTTTAAATTAATTATTTTTATTTTATATTTTGAGACAAGGTCTCACACTGTCACCCAGGCTGAAGTGCCCTGGCATAATGATGGCTCACTGGAGTGCCCTGGCATAATCATGGCTCACTGCAGTCTTGAACTGCTGGACTCAAGCAGTCCTCCCCCTCTTGAGTAGCTGTGACTAAAGACGTGTACCACCATGCCTGGCTAAGTTTTAAAATTTTTTTATAGAGTCAGCGTCTCATTTTGTTGTCCAGGCTGGTGTCGAACTCTTACACTCAAGCAGTCTTCTTGCCTCAGCCTCCCAAAGTGCTGAAATTACAGGCATGAGCCACTGCACCCAGCCTAGTTCTTTTTTAGGGTTATGGTTAACCCTAACCTGGGCAGTGGCCCCAGGACTTTGGGAGGCTAGGTGGGAGGATTACACTTGAGGCCAGGAGTATAAGACCAATCTAGGCAGCATGGCAAGGTGGAGTCTCTACAGAGCGGAGTCTCCCTCTGTAGCCCAGGCTGGAGTGCAGTGGCCGGATCTCAGCTCACTGCAAGCTCCGCCTCCCGGGTTTACGGCATTCTCCTGCCTCAGCCTCCCGAGTAGCTGGGACTACAGGCGCCCGCCACCTTGCCCAGCTAGTTTTTTTGTATTTTTTAGTAGAGACGGGGTTTCACCGTGTTAGCCAGGATGGTCTTGATCTCCTGACCTTCTGATCCGCCCGTCTCGGCCTCCCAAAGTGCTGGGATTACAGGCTTTAGCCACCGCGCCCGGCCTTAGAAAACTTTTTTTAATTAGCCAGGTTAGGTGACATATGCCTGTAAACCAAGCTACTAGGGAGACTGAGGTAGGAGGATCACTTGAGCCTGGGAGGTTGAGGCTACAGTGAGCTGTGATTGCGCCACTGTACTCCAGCCTGAGTGACAGAGGAAGACCCTGTCTCTAAAAATAAATAAATAAGCAATCATTTATTTTTTTAATTTAAAATAATTTTTAAAGTTATGTTTGAAGAATTTATAATTGAAAATTAATTTAAACCAGGTGTGATGGCCCAAGCCTGTAATCTTAGCACTTTGGGAGGCTGATGTAGGTGGATCACTTGAGATGAAGAGTTCAAGACCAGCCTAACCAACATGGTGAAACCTTGTCTCTACTAAAAATACAAAAACTTAGTCAGGCATGGTGGTGCGTGCCTGTCATCCCAGCTACTCAGGAGGCTGAGGCAGAAGAATCGCTTGAACCTGGGAGGTGGAGGCTGCAGTGGGCTGAGATGGCACCACTATACTCCAGCCTCGGCAACAGAGAGAGATTCTATCTCCAAAAAAAAAAAATCATGGCCAGGCTCAGTGGCTCACACCTGTAATCCCAGCATTTAGGGAGGCTGAGGTAGAAGGAATATGAAAAGGTGTATAAGGCAGGGTCTAGAAGGGTCCCAGGCACAGGAGCTTCTGTCCCTGTGGAATTGGGGTATATATACTACCCTTCTGGCATGTGGTTACATTCACCAACCCAGAAGCTCTCTGATCCCTATCATTTAGGGGTTTTTACAGAGGTTCCTTGATCATAGGCATGATTGAAGACCAAATATTATATTAGGTTTGTGCAAAAGTAATCACAGTTTTTGCCATTAACAATAATGGCAGTTACTGTTAATTAACAGTAATGGCAAAAACCGCGATTACTTTTCACCAAACCTGTAACAAAAGATACTATCACTCAGGAAATTACAAAGATTTTAGGGACTGGATGCCAAGAACCGAGGATGAAGACCAAATACATGTTTTTCCTTTATATCACAGTATCACAGGTATCAACAATCAATATTACCAATAATAATATATTTTATTGCTTTTTTAATGACTGGAATTTTGCTTATTTCATTTGAAACCTCTTACTTTCTTTCCTATAAAGAACCTTTGCACAAAACTGCAGGAACATTGAAGTACTGAATCTAAATGGGTGTACAAAGACAACAGACGCGTAAGTATTTTATGTTTTAGAAGGATAAGTCATAGCCCCTTATGTCTGGCTGATACTACCTTTAAATTCAGGCCACTAACTATATTTAGCAAATTTTATATTGGTTTCGTAGAGGAAAGATATTTTTAAAAGAGAAAGCAGCATCAAAGTAGAAATGGAATGAGAAACTTGTTTTGGAATTCTATCTTTGATATTTAAGGTGAAACTTTCAATAATTGTCAGTGTAGATACAGTAGGGATAGTAATAATACATATTACTGGGATTATTTATATTTCAAGATACTAGTAGCTACCAATTAAAAGCCACAGTAAACATAATTCTATGAAAAGATTAAAATCTTAAACAGAGGACTAAACAGCTTATGATAATCAGTCCTGAGAACAGTTATTAAATGAAAATGATTCACTAAACGTGCTGTGTCTCTGTTGGTCATGATCTGAAGGAAATTAAGCTTAATTCTTCATCCTCAAGAGGCTTACAGTCCCAGAAATTAGACCTAGAAGGTAGTTATTTATTAACTCTACTAATAAGTATTTCTTTTTTTTTTTTTTTCTGAGATGAAGTCTCGCTCTGTCGCCCAGGCTGGACTACAGTGGTGCAACCTTGGCTCACTGTAACCTCCGCCTCCTGAGTTAAAGCGATTCTCCTGCCTCAGCCTCCCAAGTAGCTGGGACTACAGGCACATTCCACCACGTCCGGCTAATTTTTTGTACTTTTAGTAGAGACGAGGTTTCACTGTGTTAGCCAGGATGGTCTCGATCTCCTGACCTCATGATCTGCCCGCCTCGGCCTCCAAAAGTGTTGGGATTACAGGCGTGAGCCACCGTGCCCGGCCTCTACTAATAAGTATTCCTATAGATTGATTTGGAAACCTTTACTGTGAGAGATGAAATATACTAACCTCTTCCCCCACCATTACTTTATACCAACAGAACTACATTTGCTTTAGATAAATTATCTTTTAATTTTTGTTTCCTTTGAGTACTTATGTTATAAAGATTAAGAATTTGGGCCGGGCACGGTGGCTCAAGCCTGTAATCCCAGCACTTTGGGAGGCCGAGACAGGCGGATCACGAGGTCAGGAGATCAAGACCATCCTGGCTAACACAGTGAAACCCCGTCTCTACTGAAAAATACAAAAAACTAGCCGGGCGAGGTGGCAGGCGCCTGTAGTCCCAGCTACTCGGGAGGCTGAGGCAGGAGAATGGCGGGAACCCGGGAGGCGGAGCTTGCAGTGAGCTGAGATCCGGCCACTGCACTCCAGCCTGGGCGACAGAGCGAGACTCCATCTCAAAAAAAAAAAAAAAAAAAAAATAAGAATTTGACCACTTGGTATCTAGAAAAGTGACATGTAATTAATATTTTTTGTCAGAATCTATCTTATCCTCAAGATGCATTGGCGAAAACATAATATATATGTGGAAGGCTACTACATTACTTGTAATAGCAAAAGATAGGAAACTACCCAATGTCTTATCAGTAGAGTACTGGTTGAATAAAAGTAATGAGGAAAATCTCTATATAATACTCTGGAGTGATCTTGAGGACATGTTGTTAAATGAAGAAAAGGAAACTGCAGAGGAGTTTGTATAATACACCTTTTGTAGGGCCAGAAGACTTAATACATATATATATACACACACATATATATCCATATTTATTTATTTTCAAAAAGAATGGAAATGCCAATCAAAAATAAAGTAAGTAAAAATAGTTATTATATGGGGAAGTGAGAAAACACAAGGGACAGGGATAAAAGGGAGAACTCTGAATTATGTTTTATCGTTTAATAGCCATGTAAATATTTTACATCATTCAAACAAAAATTAAGTCAAAAAGAAATGAAAGCAATCCCTACAAATTAAAAACACATGAACCGGCCTAGTGCAAGTGACTTAGGCCTAAAATCTCTGCACCTTGGGAGGCTGAGGTGGGTGGATAACTTGAGGGGTTCAAGCCAGCCTGGCCAACACGGTGAAACCCCATCTCTACTAAAAATGCAAAAATTATCCAGGCATGGTGGCACATCCCAGCTACTTGGGAGGCTGAGGTGCAATAATTGCTTGAACCCAGGAGGTAGAGGTTGCAGTGAGCTGAGATCACACTACTGTATTCCATCCTGGGCGAAAGCGCAAGACTCTGGCTCAAAGTAAAAAACCCCTTGAACCCAAGTTGGAGTTATAGTCACACAGAAATTACTTCTGCTGACTTTTTTTAAATGTGAAAATTTGAAACATATACAGAAGTAGACAAAAAAGTGTACTGAGCCCATCACTCAGCTTTAACTGTTACCAGTTTACGGCCAGTCTTGTTTCATGAATAACTCCACCCACTTATCCTCTCTCATTTTATCTTATTTTGAAGAAAAGTCCTAGACATCATATTATTTAATCTGTACTTCAGTATGTACTCTTTAACAATAAAAGTCTCTCATGTAAGTGCATTAACTTTTATTGTTTGTTTATTTTGAGATGATGTCTTGCTCTGTTGCCCAGGCTGGAGTGCGGTGGCGCGATCCCAGCCCAGCTTCCTGAGTACCTGGGATTACAGGGGGGTGCCACCATGCCCGACCAATTTTTGTATGTTTAGTAGAGACAGGTTTTCACCATATTGGCCAGGCTGGTCAGGAACTCCTGACCTCAGGTGATCTGCCCGCCTCGGCCTCCCAGAATATTGAGATTACAGGTGTGAGCCACCACGCCTGGCTGTAAGTGCATTAACTTTATCACTGCTCTAAAAACAATATCTTAAAATCATCAGATAACCAGTTGTC
Source organism: Chlorocebus sabaeus (assembly GCF_047675955.1). Lineage (NCBI taxonomy): Eukaryota > Metazoa > Chordata > Mammalia > Primates > Cercopithecidae > Chlorocebus > Chlorocebus sabaeus. The sequence goes on from NC_132919.1 coordinate 72,422,795, forward strand.
AGTATTCACATTTCCACGTTTTAGTGAATTTAAAAATACACTATTTTAAACACAGTATTAGCCTTGAAATACACAAATTTTTTAAATCAAAGAAGCAGCAGGGGACTGTGGCTCACTCCTATAATCCCAGAACTTTGAGAGGCCGAGGTGGGTGAATTGCTTTAGCCCAACCTCAGCAACATGGCGAAACCCCACCTCTACAAAAAATACAAAAAATTAGCCAGGCATGGTGGTACATGCCTGTAGTCCGAGCTACTTGGTAGCCTGAGGTGGGAGGATTGCTTGGGCTTGGGAGCTTGGGAGCCAGAGGTTGTAGTGAGCTGAGATATGTGTCACTGCACTCCAGCTTGGGCAACAAAGCAAGACCCTATCTTAAAAAATAATGAAGAAGCAGCCAGGTGTGGTGGCTCACACCTGTAATCCCAGCACATTGGGAGGCTGAGGCAGGAGGACTACTTGAGACCAGGAGTTTGAGCCTAGCCTGGCCAACATAGTGAGACCCTATGTCTTAAAAAAAAAATCCAAGTAGACTTCTGCTTCTCACAGTGATAATAACTGCCCCCCTGCTCTAAACAACTAGAAAACTAAACAAAGCCTAGAAGACCAGTTTAGGATGTTGTACATGTAGCACAAGACTGAGAAACAAATGAAGTGAGCCATATGATTATCCTCACTTTGTGACTGAGGCATTTTTCAGATAATGCCATATGTAGATTTGGCTGAATAGTAAACTCTGCATGCGCAGGATGAGACCCCACACAGGTTGGCAAAGAAGATCTAGTGAGGAAAAAAACAATTACTGGGAAACTATAAGCCAAATAATTTCTAGGACTTAATAAGGTTGGATGAAGTTCCACCCACCCAAAATGGAGAAAATTCATTGAACACCTGGGACATTCAATAAAGACTCCAGAAAGATTACACCTTGGTAGTAGGGCTAAACTAGACCTGCTCTATTAAATATTTTTATTTATTTATTTTATTTTATTTTAAAAATCAGACTGGGCACGATGGCTCATGCCTGTAATTTCAGCACTTTGGGAGGCCGAGGTGGGCAGATCACCTGAGGTCAGGAGTTCAAGACCAGCCTGGCCAACATGGTGAAACCCCATCTCTACTAAAAGTACAAAAATTGGCCAAGCGTGGTAGCATGTGCCTGTAATCCCAGCTGCTTGGGAGGCTGAGGCAGAAGAATCGCTCAAACCCAGGAGCTGAGATCATGCCACTGCACTCCAGCCTGAGCGACTGAGCAAGACTCCATCTCAAAAAAAAAAAAAAAAAAAAAAAAAGAAATTGATCCAAAACAAACTTAACTGCCTGCCAAAACATGGCTCAACACTCTTTAAAGGAAGACATCAAAATCCAGACACCCAGCAGTGTGGCATACAGAGTATGTGTTTTTTTTTTTGTTTTTTTTTTTTTTTGAGACGGAGTCTCGCTCTGTCCCCCAGGCTGGAGTGCCGTGGCTGGATCTCAGCTCACTGCAAGCTCCGCCTCCTGGGTTTACGCCATTCTCCTGCCTCAGCCTCCCGAGTAGCTGGGACTACAGGCGCCCGCCACCTCGCCCAGCTAGTTTTTTTTTGTATTTTTTAGTAGAGACAGGGTTTCACCAGGTTAGCCAGGATGGTCTCGATCTCCTGACCTCGTGATCCGCCTGTCTCGGCCTCCCAAAGTGCTGGGATTACAGGCTTGAGCCACCGCGCCCGGCGAGTATTTGTTACTGAATCAAAAATTCTAACAAAGCAGTGGGAAAATGTGACCCAAAACCAGAAGAAAAGCCAGTCAATAGAAATAGACCCAGAAGAGGCAGAGGTTGCAGTGAGCCAAAATGGTGCCATTGCACTCCGGCCTGGGCAACAAGCGAAACTCTCTTGAAAAAAAAAGAAAGAAAGGAAAGAAATAAACCCAGAAATGACTGAAATAGAACTAAGCAATAAGGAGTTTAAAAATAACAGTTACAAGCTAGGCATGGTGGTATGTGCCTGTAATCCCAGCTAGTTGGTAGGCTGAAGCAGGGGGATCATTTGAGACCAGGAGTTAGAGACTGCATTGCACTGTGATCATGCCTGTTAATAGCTACTGCACTCAAGCCTGGGCCACCTATCAAGACCACATTTCAAAAAGTAAGTAAATAAAAAATTTTAAATAACAGGTACAAATATGTGCAAAAATTAAAAAAATAAAAGAATGGGAAAATATATACTATTATAAATACTAATTGGGAAGATTGGAGTGGACATTAATATCAGATGGAGTAAATTTAAGGAAAAAGATTAGATGAAAAAAGGTATTAAATAGTACCCCTGGCTTATAAAACAAGTATGCCAAAAAGCAGTAAAGCTATTGAGGACTTCAGCAACACTATCAATGATGAGCTTGATATAATTGACATTTATAGATTGCTACACCAAAAAGCATCAGAATAAACATTCTCTTCAAGTACATTTGGAATATTCAATAGGACAAACCAAATAATGGGCCATAAAACAAAATGTAATACATTTGGAAGGATTAAAATCATATTGGGTATGTTCTGTGGCCTCAACAAAATTAAAGTAGAAATTAATAACAGATACCTGGAAGATTAGAAAATTAAATGACATGCTTCTGAATAACCCATAGTTCAAAGAATTACTTACAAAGAAATTTAGAAAATATGCTCCATTGAGTGATAATGAGAATATGTAACTTTTTAAATTTGTGGAATGCACCTAAGGTATCACTTAGAGCAAAATGTATAGCATCAAATGCTAATATTAGAAAGGAGAAGTTTGGCCGGGCACAGTGCCTCATTCCTGTAATCCCAGTATTTTGGGAGGCCAACGCAGGCAGATCACTTGAGGTCAGGAGTTTAAGAACAGCCTGGCCAACACAGCAAAAACCCATCTCTACTAAAAATACGAAAAATTAGCCTGGTGTGGTGGTGCCTGTCTGTGGTCCCAGATACTTGGGAGACTGAGGCAGGAGACTTGCTTGAACCCAGTTCAAGAGGTTGCAGTAAACTGAGATTGTGCCACTGTACTCTAACTTGGGCGACAGAGTGAGACTCCATCTCAAAAAAGAAAGAAAAGTTTTAAAATCAAGGATCTAATCTGCTTAGAGAGCTAGAAAAGAGTCTCTCCTCTCTCCTCCCTCCCTCTCTACCAAAAAGGAAGAAAAAAGTAGAAAATAGTAAATTAAATCCAAAGGAAGGAAGGAAATAATACTGGAAATTCATGAAATAAAAAATAAGTGGCCCGGCGCAGTGGATCGCTCCTGTAATCCCATCATTTTGGGAGGCTGAGGCGGGTGGATCACTAGGTCAGGAGATGGAGAGCATCCTGGCTAACATGGTGAAGCCCCGTCTCTACTAAAACAAAAAATTAGCCGGGCGTGGTGGCGGGCGCCTGTAGTCCCAGCTACTCCCGGAGGCTGAGGCAGGAGAATGTCGTGAACCCAGGAGGCGGAGCTTGCAATGAGCCGAAATCGGCCACTGCCCTCCTGCCTGGGTGACAAAGCGAGACTGTGTCTCAAAAAAAAAAAAAAAAGGCACAGAATGGAGAAAATTTATGAAGTAAAGGTTGATTCTTCAAAATAAAATGAATAAGCTTGATTAACCTTTGTCTAGATTAGTCAAGAAAGAACACAAAGGCTGAGTTCTTTGGCTCATACCTGTAATCCCAACACTTTGGGAAGCTAAAGCAGGAGAGTTGCTTGCACCCAGGAGTTTGAGACCAGCTTGGGCAACATAGTGGGACCCCATCTCTACAAAAAATAAAAGATTAGTTGAGCGTGATGGTGCACACCTGTGTTCCCATCTACTCAGGAGGCTGAGGTGGGAGGATCTCTTGGGTCGAGGAGGTCAAGGGTTTGGTGAACTGTGATCATGCCACTGCACTTCAGCCTAGGTGACAGACTGAAGCCCTGTCTCAAAAAAAAGTTTATGGACAAATAAGATAGTGTAACTTCTTCAACCTGATCAAGTATATATGTGAAAAAATCTCTTACAACATCATATTTGATAATAAAAGGCTTCCTGAGATGAAAGATTCCCTAACATCAGGAACAAGGCAAGGATATCAGGTCTTACCACAGCTGTTCAACATTGTACTGGATGTTGTGCCTAATGCAATAGAGGAAGGATTATAAAAGGCATTCACGTAATGGTATAATTGGATTCATAGGAAAGTCCATGGAATCTATTACAAAGCTACTAGATCCATTGAATTCTAGCAAAGTAATGAGATACATGACTACTTTGCAAAACTCAATTCTATTTCTGTATACTAGCAATCAGCAATTGGAAAATGAAGTTTAAGATATATCATTTATAGTAATACCCAAAAATATAAAATATATAAGGATGAACTTAATAAAAATAATGTGTAAGTCATACACGCTGAAAATTATAAAATGATCACTAACAAAAGTTAGAGAAAAGAAAATTTTAAAAAGAAGACTTAAATAAATAAATAGAGAAATAAACATACAAATTTTTTTTTTTTTTTTTTTTTTTTTGGAGACTGAGTCTCGCTCTGTTGCCCAGGCTGGAGTGCAGTGGCACATTCTCAGCTAACTGCAAACTCTGCCTCCTGGGTTCAAGTAATTCTCGTGCCTCAGCTTCCCGAGTAGTTGGGATTACAGGCGCTTGCCACCACGCCTGGCTCATTTTTGTTTGTATTTTTAGTAGAGGCGGAGTTTCACCATGTTGGCCAGGCTGGTCTTGAACTCCTGTGCTCAACTGATCCGCCTACCTCGGCCTCCCAAAGTGCTGGGATTACAGGCATGAGTCACCACTCCTGGCCTCATACATATAGATTTAGAAACTCAATATTGTTTTGGTTTGGGGTTTTTTTGTTTGTTTCTTGAGATAGGGTCTTGCTTTGTTGTCCAGGCTGGAATGCAGTGGTGGCACAACCAGAGCTCACTGCACTCTCCATCTCCTGGGCTCCCACCTCAGCCTCCCAAGTAGCTGGGACTACAGGTATGTGCCACCATGCCTGGCTAATTTTTCTATTTTGGGTAGAGAGAAAATTTCACCATGTTACCCAAGGTGGTCTCAAACGCCTGGGCTCAAGCAGTCTGCCTGCCTCAGCCTCCCAAAGTGTTGAGATTACCGGCCTGAGCCTGTTAAGATACTTGTTTTCCTTAAATTGTTCTACAGATACAGTGCAGTTCCAATAAAAAATCCCAATAGGTTTTTTTGTTGAAATTGAAAGGCTGGTTCTAAATTCATGTGCAAATTCAGAGGTTCTAGAATAACAAAATCAATTTTGATAGACTGTGAAGTCTGGGGACTTATACTACCTGATTTGAAGGGTTATTATTACAGGAGCGGTCATCAGGACAATATGCTGGTGGTATAAGCATAAACATATCAGTCAGTGGACTAAAATAAAGCGCCTAGAAAGGAGCCCACACATAGACAAGCTATAAAAGAAAAAAATGATAAATTGTACCTCATTAAAATTAAAAACTTTTATGCTTCTGCCAGGCACGATGGCTCACGCCTATAATCCCAGCACTTTGGGAGGCTGAGGCAGGCAGATCACCAGGTCAGAAGTTTGAGACCATCCTGACTAACACAGTGAAATCCTGTCTCTACTAAAAATACAAAAAATTAGCCAGGCGTGGTGGCACGTGCCTCCCAGCTACTCCAGAGGCTGAGGCAGGAGAATCACTTGAATCTGGGAGGCGGAGGTTGCAGTGAGCTGAGATCGTACCACTGCACGCCAGCCTGGGCGACAGAGCAAGACTCCGTCTAAAAAAATAAATAAATAAATATGCTTCTGAAGATACTATTAAAAAAAAAAAAAAAAAGTCACATTGCCTGATTGTCTGAGGAAAAAAATAAAATAAAAATAATAAATTGGAAAAGGCCAGGCACCATGACCTACACCCGTAGTCTCAACTATTTGGGAGACTGAGGCAGGAGGATCACTTAAGCCCAGAAGATCAAATCTAGCCTGACTGGTGTTTCTGGTGAGACTCCAACTCTAATTTAAAAGATAGAAAAGAAAGAAAATGAAAAGATAGGACACAGACTGGGAGAAAGTATTTGCAGGTCATATATCTAATAACAGTGCTTCTCTCAAGAATATATAGAGAGCTCTTAGAATTAATAATGAGAAGACAATTAAACGAAAAAAAATGGGCTGAAGTCTTAGATAGACATTTTACCAAAGACATATGAATGGCAAATAAGCATAAGAAAAAGTATTTACACCGGGTGCAGTGGCTCACCATTCGTGCAGTCCTAGCACTTTGGGAGGCCAAGGCAGGCGGATCATTTGAGGTCAGGAGTTTGAGACCTGCCTAACCAACGTAGTGAAACCCTGTCTCTACTAAAACTACAAAAAAAATTAGCTGGGTGTGGTGGTACGTGCCTGTAGTCCCAGCTACTCAGAAGACTGAGGCAGAAGAATCGCTTGAACGTGGGAGGCAGAGGTTGCAGTGAGCTGAGATCATGCCACTGCACTCCAGCCCAGGTGAGAGTGAGAGTCCATCTCAAAAAAAAAAAAGCAAAGAAAAAGAAAAGGTTTTCATTACAGAATTGTAAAGTAAAACTACAATGCAATTCCACTCCATACACACTAAGATAACTGTATTCAAAAAGAGAAACAATGCCAAGTATCGGCAGGGATTTGGAAAAACTGGGACCCTCATGAATTTCTGGTGGGAATGTAAAATGGTATGGCCAATTTGGGAAACAGTTTGGCAGTTTTCTTCAAAGTCAAACATAACTTTGCCGTAGGATCTAGCAATTACATTCCTAAGACTCTGTTCAAAAGAAATGAAAACAAGCCGGGTATGGTGGCTCATGCTTGTAATCCCAGCACTCTGGAAGGCCAAGGCAAGAGGATCACTTGAGGCCAAAAGTTTGAGACCAGCCTGGGCAACATAATTAGACCCTGTCTCTACAAAAAAAATTTTTAATTAGGTGTGATGGCACATATCTGTAGTCCTTGCTATTCAGGAGGCTGAGGTAGGAGATCGCTTGAGCCCAGGAGTTGGAGGTTACATCGAGTTATGGTAGTGCCACTGCACTCTTACCAGGGTGACAGAGTGAGACCCTGTCTGTAACAAAAAAAGAAAAAAGAAATGAAAACATTGGCCCACACAAAGACCTAGAAGACATATCAGCCAAAGAGAATGTGTGACTCTTGTTTAGATCCTAATTTGAACGAATCAACTTGTCAAAAACATTTATGATATAATTGGAGAAAAGTTAACACATTTCAGCATCAGATGATATTAAGAAATTAAAGTATTTACCTATCAGAAATAGATACCAAGGCCAGGCGCAGTGGCTCATGTCTGTAATTCCAGCACTTTGGGAGGCCGAGGCGGATGGATCACAAGGTCAGGAGTTCAAGACCAGCCTGGCTAACATGGCGAAAACCCGTCTCTACTAAAAATACAAAAATTAGCTGGGCATGGTGGCGGGTATCTGTAATCCCAGCTACTTGGGATGCTGAGGCAGGAGAATTGCTTGAACCCAGGAGGCGGAGGTTGCAGTGAGCCAAGATCGTGCCATTGCACTCCAGCCTGAGCGATAAGAACAAGACTCTGTCTCAAAAAATATATATAGATAGATACTGAAATATTTACAGGTAAAATGATATGTTTGGAATTGGCTTTAAAATCCTGGAATAAAAAAGGGGGGAAGAAGAGATGGCAAAAAAATTTTTTTTTTTTTTTTTTGAGACGGAGTTTTGCTCTTGTTGCCTAGGCTGGAGTGCAATGGTGCAATCTTGGCTCGCTGCAACCTCCGCCTCCTGGGCTCAAGCCATTCTCTTGCCTTAGCCTTCCCAGTAGCTGGGATTACAGGCATGTGCCACCACGCTCAGCTAATTTTGTATTTTTAGTAGAGACGGGGTTTCACAATGTTGGTCAGGCTGGTCTAGAACTCCTGACCTCAGGCAATCCACCCACCTCAACCTCCCAAGAAATAAAAATATTTAATAGTAGAATACTGATAAATGCTGGGCCAGGCGCAGTGTCTCACACTTGTAATCCCAGCACTTTGGGAGGCTGAGGCAGGTGGATCACTTGAGGCCCAGAGTTGGAGACCAGCCTGGCTAATATGGCAAAACCCCATCTCTACTAAAAATATGAAAAATTAGCTGGGTGTGGTGGTGTGTGTCTGTGGTCCCAGCTACTTGGGAGGCTGAGGCATGAGAATTGCTTGAACCCGGAGGTGGAGGTTGCAGTGGGCCTAGATTGCGCCACTGCTCTCCAGCCTGAGCAACAGAGCAAGATTGTCTCAAAAAGAAAAATAGTATTTATAAATGTTGAAGTTTACTGATGGTACATGTGGGTTCTCTGTATTATTTACTCTTGTTTGTATTTGAAGTTTTCATGATCTGTTAAAATTTAAAATGAGAACTTGACCGCCAGAGAAAAGTTTTTAATAAATAAACTTACTTTTTTCAGCCCAATATCAGTCCATCATCCATCTTTTGTATACCTTGCAAAAATCCATTTCCTACATTACTGTTATGCAAAAGGTTATCTTGAGTAGGGATTTAAGTGAAAAAACATGCAGAGCTTTTCTTCTTCATGTTTGACTATGTGCTAGTAGATAGCCATTAGCTTCTGGTGTTTCTAGATTTGCAAAATGCATATAGATCTCTTAGAAATCACATAAGTATCATGTTGTCAATTGCTGTTAACATTTTAAAATATGAATCAAACACCATCTTCCCCTCATGCAAATTCTCATATACAGCACAGCCTTTTTTCTTTGTGAGTGGAATCTGTCTCTTCCTCAATGTGAAGGGTCTTAGGATATGTAACTGCTTTTTTAGGGGTATGAAAATTTTACAGTTCTTATATATACACATATGTTTAATGAGAACAGTGTCTGATATACCAAGGATGTGTACTTGTCTTGTTTATTCATTATTTTCTCCTTTTTCCATTTTTCAGTACATGTACTAGCCTTAGCAAGTTCTGTTCCAAACTCAGGCACCTTGACTTGGCTTCCTGTACATCAATAACAAACATGTCTCTAAAAGCTCTGAGGTAAATTTCTTATAATAAGCATGTCCAGTAATCAGAAAAAATACATACTTTAAAAAAATAACTGATATAAAGTTGGAATTGAAGGCAACTCTGTTTTATGGATATATTCTGTAGTTCAGAATAGATATTTTGTTTTACCACTTGCCCAGATTACAGTTACGGGACATATTAAAGTGAAATGACTAGAGGTAACTAGGATTTCTGAACAGGGTAGTACAGTTTATACATAAACAATTAGATTTTTATGAAGTCTTATTTTCAAAAAGAAAATAAGGCCGGGCACAGAGGCTCATGCCTATAATCCCAGCACTTTGGGAGGCCAAGGCGGGCAGATCACGAGGTCAAGAAATTGAAACTATCCTGGCCAACATGGTGAAACCCCGTCTCTACTAAAAATATAAACATTAGCTGGGTGTGGTGGCATGCACCTGTAGTCCCAGCTACTAGGGAGGCAGAGGTTGCAGTAAGCTTAGATCGCGCCATTGCACTCCAGTCTGGTGACAGAGTGAGACTCCATCTCAAAAAAAACAAAAAAAGAAAGGGCACGTGTTATTATAGCTTAGTGCTTAAAACAGGTATCTGGAGCCAGATTATTAACCAGGTACTTTAAGCAAACATAACCTTTCTGAGCTTTTTCTTCTCACCTCATAACATTTTAAGGTTTAACGAGGTATTAGGCGACACCATATAAAGTTTTGCTAGTATTTGACAGTTTTCATGTTATAAGAATGACAGCTACATGTGGCTCAACCTGATGTATATAAAGTGCTTTAAAAAGGGTCCCTGAGGCCCTGGGCGTGGTGGCTCACACCTGTAATCCCAGCTCTTTGGGAGCCCAGGGTAGGAGGATCGCTTGAGCTCAGGAGTTCTAGACCAGCCTGTGCAACATAGGGAAACGCTGTCTCTACTAAAAAAATAAGAAAATTGGCCAGGCGTGGTGGCATAGCCCTGTATTCCCAGCTGCTCAGGGGACTGTGATGGGAGGATCATTTGAGCCCGGCAGGTTGAGACTGCAGTGAGCTATAATTGTGCCACTGCACTCTAGGCTGGGCAACAGAACGAGACCTCATCTGAAGAAAAAAGAAATACAAATTTAGTTAAGTAGAGTATAAATAATCTAAAATGTGGCTCCTTTTAGACCTTCTTTGTGAATATTGAACACATGTACCTAAGACGGTTTGCTGTGTAGGCTAATAAACTTGATAATATAACAACTTTTATCATTTATAAAATATTTTCACATAAATGATCTTATTTATTTAAAAGCTTTGTGAAGTAGAGTGGATGGGCATTTTACAGCTAAGAAAATCTAGAAAGTTGTTGACTGCCAGGTACTGTAATGCAACCATGAGATGTAACTGAGTAAGATATTGCTGCCCTTAAGTTGCTCACAGTCAACTGTTACTGTGGAATAAATGCTATGATAGGAATGAGTACGTCAGTTTCGGAAAAACATAGAGGTATGGAGCTAATCTTAGACTAAGAGAGGTTCAGACAGGCTTCCTAAAGTCACCTTCCTGAAGTTAAACTATTAATATTGGAGAATGAACTTGAACCGGGATATCATAGCTTTATCTTCTGGGTCTTTTCGGCAGGCAGGAATATTTCGAACAATTTATGGAGTGTTTTCCAAAGAATATTATAGAAAACTTAGAATTCATCCATAATCCAAATACGAAGCTAAACTGTTAAGAGTAGATGGAATCAACGATGAAACTAGTATTTTGAAGGCAGAGATTGGACATAAGATATCCTAAATTCAGCCTACAAAAGCAGTACTCTAGAAACATCTCTTTTTTTTTTTTTTTTTTTTTTTTTTGAGATGGAGTCTCGATCTGTCGCCCAGGCTGGAGTGCAGTGGCGCGATCTCGGCTCACTGCAAACTCCATCTCCCGGGTTCACGCCATTCTCCTCCTCAGCCTCTCAAGTAGCTGGGACTACAGGCGCCCGCCACCACGCCCGGCTAATTTTTTTTTTTTCGTATTTTTAGTAGAGACGGGGTTTCACCATGTTAGCCAGGATGGTCTCGATCTCCTGACCTCGTGATTCGCCCACCTTGGCCTCCGAAAGTGCTGGGATTACAAGCGTGAGCCACTGCGCCCGGCCTAGAAACATCTCAAGGAAATACACAGGGCGTTTGTAATTTTTTAAAATAAAAGTTTAAAAGCCTTCATTACTACTTTGGTACTGTGAGTTGAATATCCCTATTTCAAAAATCCAAAATGCAGCTGGGTGCTACTTGAGGGACTGAGGTGGGAGGATCACTTGAGCCATGGAGGTCACAGATGTAGTGAGCCCTGATGGCGCCACTGCACTCCAGCCTGGGTGACAGAGCGAGACCCTGTCTTAAAAAAAAAAAAGAAAGAAAATCTGAAGTGCTTCAGAATCCCAAACTTTTTGAGTATCGATGTGACTCTCAAAAGAAATGGTCATTGGGGCACTTCAGGTTTTCAGATATGGGATATTCAACTATGTAAGTATAATGCAAATACTGCAAAATTAGACATCTGAAACACTTCTGGTACCAAGCATTTAAGATAAGGGATACTCAACCGGTAATAGCATTGCTCGATGGAGAATCTGGTTTTGAATCTGAGCTCTTTATTAATTACTCTGTAAGCTAGAACAAATCACTTAATTTCCATTTTCTGTCTAGAGAGCTTTGAGATATGTGGTAAGTACAAAAGGAATATAAATCTGAAAAGCATTATAATGCTTTGTGTTTGTTGGTTAAGCTGGATTTTAGATGATCCTGCTAATGATATAGTCCCATGTGAATACCACATTGATAAATCAGCTTTTTTTCTAAATATACCTTAGGTAAATATATTTTTTCTTGTGGGAAAAAAATGGGAATGTTTCCATTCCTTTACTAAACAGCCAGTAAATTGAGACATTGGTGTTTTTGGAATTGGATTTAGTGATATGTTTCTCTTATTTTGTTTTATCCTTAGTGAGGGATGTCCACTGTTGGAGCAGTTGAACATTTCCTGGTGTGACCAAGTAACCAAGGATGGCATTCAAGCACTAGTGAGGGGCTGTGGGGGTCTCAAGGCCTTATTCTTAAAAGGCTGCACACAGGTAATACTCCATGTAGGGCTCGTGAAATTCAGAAGAATCGTGAACGAATCATGAGTTCTTTATAGGCAGCCCCAAAATGTTTGTCTGGAGGGAAAGGTTAGTTGTGTGTATTATTGACCAAAGACAAATGCTTACCAAAGATTAAAGTGTTTTCCTTAGGATAAAAGAATGAGAAGAATTAACATCCAACCAAAAATAGACTTGAGGAGGAGGGAGATAAGGTGGAAAGATAAGATTATATTAAAGATACACCATGGTCAAGAAGAGTTTCGTGCAGTTTAATTTGTGCTGAGAAGAAAACTTGGTATGTTGTCACTGCCTGATACTTTGAACTAGATAGGCAAAGAAGGCAATTTCCACTTGTTTTTTAACCACCAGTGTTTCTTAAATATGCCAAGTGTACAGCAGCCTGCATTTTATAATATTGATGCTTATTTCCTGGCAGTCACATTACAAATCCAACATATTTTGTCATTAAAAATTTTACTATCTCAGTGTTTTATAGTGAAAAAAAGAATTGATTAGTTAGCCTCCGGAAAGAAATGAGTGGATTTAAATTGTGACTGACAAACTAAGGCTAGGCTCTACTTTATTTTCTTAATGGTTACTAAAACCATAACTTAGGATTCCATTAAAAATGCCCTGATTCTTTTATCATGATGAGAGGGGTTCCATTGTTTGAAAGAGAATTTCAGATATATGACTGCCTTAAAACAACAACGTGAGCTTCTGGTTATTTATGGAATCCTGAAAAATACTGATTGGAATATATCATTATAATCAGTTACTTACCATCTGTTCTCAGCACTGTAAGCATGACACCTGTCTTCCAGTGGGAGATGGACACTGGATTCCTTTCTTGGCTGTTTTTCCTCAAAGTTTGTTTATGAAAAACTTTATAAGGGGTGTGTAGAAGTTTGAAAATTATTTTCGTTTCATGGGCCCTCAGCAAAATGCTGCCAGGTATATTTAATTTATCAGAAGTAAAACCCATAAAAACTAGGCAGTGTTAACTTCATCTTTGTTCTTGATGTGATCATAATGTGAATTTGAATGTGGTCAGAGCTGATTTTAAATCCTGAGAATCATAATAATATGAATTATACTGTTATGTGATCATAGCTTATTTTCTGGTTCATTGTTCCTTCAAAACTTGGTTGGCTATGTTAGAATGTATGAATAAATGTGTACATTCTTAAATCTTTCTCCTTTGAAACAATGTCAGTAATCATTTTTTTCTTACTTTTTAATCTAGCTAGAAGATGAAGCTCTCAAGTACATAGGTGCACATTGCCCTGAACTGGTGACTTTGAACTTGCAGACTTGCTTGGTAAACATCCCTTCTCACAACTCTTCTGTTTTAGTAATTCATTTCATTAAAACTATTTTAAGAGCTTCAGTCATCAAGACCAGTATTGTTTTTCTACCACAACCCTAGTGACAAAGTAAACACACAGATGACTCTTGACATGCTTAACAATACTCATTCCTCGGGGCCTTGACATAGATAAGATAGGAGGTAGCTAGCTTATACAGAATTCCAGATGAGCTAGCTGTAGCTCCACCCCTTTCTTACATACTTAAAAAAAACTGTCTACTTTTAAAATGTAAATTATTCACAAATTTAGTATTTAAAATTGCAGTCAAACTGGGCACGGTGGCTCATACCTGTAATCCTAGCACTTTGGGAGGGTGAAGCGGGCAGATTGCTTGAGTCCGGGAGTTTGAGACCAGCCTAGGCAACATGGCAAAACCCCGTCTCTACAAAAGGTATAAAAATTAGCTGGGTTTGGTGGTGTGTGCCTGTAGTCCCAGCTACTTGGGAGGCTGAGGTGGGAAGATAATTGAGCTTGGGAGGTTGAGGTGCAATGAGCTGAAATCATGCCACAGCACTCCAGCTCGGGCAACAGAGTGAGACCTTGTCTAAAAAAAATAAATAAGGCCGGGCGCGGTGGCTCAAGCCTGTAATCCCAGCACTTTGGGAGGCCTAGACGGGCGGATCACGCGGTCAGGAGATGGAGACCATCCTGGCTAACCCCATCTCTACTAAAAAAATACAAAAAAGTAGCTTGGCGGGGTGGTGGGCGCCTGTAGTCCCAGCTACTCGGGAGGCTGAGGCAGGAGAATGGCGTGACCCCGGGAGGCGGAGCTTGCAGTGAGCTGAGATCCCGCCACTGCACTCCAGCCTGGGCGACAGCGAGACTCCGTCTCAAAAAATAAATAAATAAATAAATAAGAAGATGAACAATATATACTCGTCAAATTATTTTCAAGTAGCATCTATATTTTAGTGTTTCGGCTTGTTCAAACTATCAACTTTTTTGTGCCTACCCCAAAACCCCTGAATTTTACTCAGATAATTTGCTGAAACTATTCAGGCACCTAGAATGTTAACAGTACATCTTTTATTTTATTTTATTATTTATTTATTTTTTTTTGAGGCAGAGTCTTACTCTGTCACCCAGGCTCGAGTGCAGTGATGAGATCTGCACTTACTGCAGCCAACCTCTACCTTCTAGGCTCAAGCGAATCTCCTGCCTCAGCCTCGTTCATAGCTGGGATTACACGCCACACCCAGCTTTTTTTTTTTTTTTTTTTTTTTTTTTTTGAGACAGTCTCACTCTGTCACCCAGGCTAGAGTGCAGTGGTGACACTGCACTAAGCTCATTGCAACCTCTGCTGCCTGGGTTCAAGCAATTCTCCTACCTTCGCCTCCTGAGTATCTAGGATTACAAGTGTGTGTCACCACGCCCGGCTATTTTTTTTTTTTTTTTTTTTTTTTTTTTGAGACGGAGTCTCGCACTGTTGCTGGGGCTGGAGTGCAGAGGCGCCATCTTGGCTCACGGCAACTTCCACCTCCCAGGTTCAAGCCATTCTCCTTGCTCAGCCTCCCAAGTAGCTGGGATTATAAACGCCCATCATCACGCCTGGCTGATTTTTTTTGTTTTTTTTATTTGTTTGTTTTTTGTTTTTGAAATGGACTCTCGCTCTGTCGCCCCGGCTGGAATGCAGTGGCACGATCTCGGCTCACTGCAAGCTCCGCCTCCTGGGTTCACGCCATTCTCCTGCCTCAGCCTCCTGAGTAGCTGGGACTACAGGCGCCCACCACCGCGCCCGGCTAATTTTTTTTTTTTTTTTTTTTTTTTTTTTTGTATTTTTAGTAGAGACGGGGTTTCACCGTGGTCTCGATCTCCAGACCTTGTGATCCGCCCGCCTCGGCCTCCCAAAGTGCTGGGATTACAGGCGTGAGCCACCGCGCCCGGCTTTTTTTTGTATTTTTAGTAGAGATGGGGTTTCACTATGTTGGCCAGGCTGGTAATTTTTGTATTTTTAGTAGAGATGGGGTTTTGCCATGTTGACCAGGCTGGTTTTGAACTCCTGACCTCAGGTGATCTGCCTGCCTCAGCCTCCCAGAGTGCTGGGATTACAGGTATAAGCCACGGCCCTGGCCATATTTTTGAGACAGAGTCCTGCTCTGTTACGCAGGCTGGAGATTTTTGCTCACCTTCACCTCCCAGGCTCAAGTGATTGTCCCACCTCAGCCTCCCTAGTAGTTGGAACCACAGACATGCCCCACCACACTCAGCTGATTTTTGTATTTTTTTGTAGAAATGGGGTTTCGCCATGTTAGCCAGGTTGGTCTCGAATTCCTGGGCTCAAGTAATCCACCTGGCTTAGCCTCCCAAAGTGCTGGGATTACAGGCGTGAGCCACATGCCTGGCCAACAGTACACCTTTAGCGTTTTTCTCTTGCCTTAAAAATTACAAATATATTTGCCTTGGAGTGAGAGTTGCTCATGACAAAGACAAAAGTGATGAGTTCCTTTTTTTTTTTTTTTTTTTTTTTTTGGTGAATTCTCATTCTGTCACTTAGGCTGGGATCATAGCTCACACCAACCTCCAGCTACAGGGCTCAAGCAATCCTCCCACTTCAGCGTTCTGAATAGCTTGGTTTACAGGTGTGTGTCATCACACCTGGCTAAGTTTTTAATTTTTTGTAGAGATAGGGTCTCCCTATGTTGCTAGGCTGGTCTCAAACGTCTGTGCTCAAGCAGTCCGCCTGCCTCAGCCTCGCAAAGTGCTCTTCCTTACAATTCTGATTGCTATAGTTGCTGACTAAGAATTTGCCTAATTTCATTTTATTTATTTATTTATTTATTTATTTATTTAGAGATGGAGTCTCGCTCTGTTGCCCAGGCTGGAGTGGAGTTCACTGCATCCTCCAGGAGGTTCAAGCAATTCTCCTGCCCCACTTTCCCAAGTAGCTGGGATTACAGAGCGTGCCTCCATGCCTGGCTAATTTTAGTAGAGATGGAGTTTTGCCATGTTGGCCAGGCTGCTCTAGAACTCCTGACCTCAAGTGATCTGCTGGCTTTGGCCTCCCAAAGTGCTGGGATTACAGGTGTGAGCCACTGCACCCAGCCATGATTTCATATTTAAGACTGGAATGTGGCCAGGCACAGTGGCTCACGCCTGTAATCCCAACACTTTGGGAGGCCGAGACGGTGGATCGTTTGAGGTCAGGAGATCAAGACCAGCCTGGCCAACATGGTGAAACCCCATCTCCACTAAAAGTACAAAAATTACCCGGGCATAGTGGTGTGTGCCCGTAATCCCAGCTACTTGGGAGGCTGAGGCAGGAGAATCGCTTGAACCCAGGAGGTGGAGGTTGCAGTGAGCTGAGATCGCACCATTGTACTCCAGCCTGGGTGACAGAGTCAGACTCCATCTCAAAAAACAAAAAGGACTTTAATGTTTACTCTTGAGAGATCAGCCACAATTATTGTAAACATGAAATCATCTTACAATGCCAAAGAAAAACTATTCCTGGAGAACTTCGTGTGTGTGTGTGTGTGTGTGTACGCACACATGCGTGCATGCGTGCGCCTGTAATCCTAGCACTTTGGGAGGCTGAGGTGAGTGAATCACCTGAGGTCAGCAGTTCGAGACCGACCTGGCCAACTTGGTAAAACCCCATCTCTACTAAAGATACAAAAACCATCCAAGTATGGTGGTGTGCGCCTGTAATTCCAGCTATTCAGGAGTCTGAGGCAGGAGACTCACTTGAACCTGGGAGGCGGAGGTTGCAGTGAGCCAAGATCACGCCACTGCATTCCAGCCTGGGCAGCAGAGCGAGACTCTGTCTCAAAAAAAAAAAAAAATGCTGGGCACGGTGGCTCACACCTGTAATCCCAGCACTCTGGGAGGCCAAGGCGGGTGGATCACAAGGTCAGGAGATCGAGACCATCCTGGCTAACATGGTGAAACCCCGTCTCTACTAAAAAATACAAAAAGTTAGCCGGGCGTGGTGGCGGGCGCCTGTAGTCCCAGCTAATCGGGAGGCTGAGGTAGGAGAATGGCATGAACCCAGGAGACGGAACTTGCAGTGAGCCAAGATCACGCCACTGCACTCCAGCCTGGGCAACAGAGTGAGACTCCATCTCAAAAAAAAAAACAAAAACAAAAAAGTGTGAGTGTGTGTGTATGTATAAGCACACACATGTACACATATATTTATGCACTATATACATATACATTACATACACATAAAGACATAAATATATACATAACATTTGCAGGTTTAATTTGGTGTTTCTTCATCCTTCCAGCAGGCAGGAATCACAGTGAACTTAACCAATTCCGGCCGGGCGTGGTGGCTCAAGCCTGTAATCCCAGCACTTCGGGAGGCCGAGATGGGCGGATCATGAGGTCAGGAGATCGAGACCATCCTAGTTAACACGGTGAAACCCCGTCTCTACTAAAAATACAAAAAAATTAGCTGGGCGTGGTGGCAGGCACCTGTAGTCCCAGCTACTCGGGAGGCTGAGGCAGGAGAATGGCGTGAACCCGGGAGGCAGAGCTTGCAGAGAGCTAAGATCGTGCCACTGTACTCCAGCCTGGGTGACAGAGTGAGACTCTGTCTCAAAAAAAAAAAAAAAAGAACCAATTCTATCTTATGTGTATTTTATTGTTTTCCTTCACCCAAATCTTAGTACAGGAGTCATTTCTTTCCTACAGGGTGATAAAATGATTCTCAGCATTCATGAGATTTCATGCTCTGCCCAAAGCTGTTGAGGTGATTAAAGCACATTTTTGATTCTTTGATTTTCTTGATAGTTTTGAAAAACATAGAAGTTTAGTAAATTTTACTTTCTTTTTTTTTTTTTTTTTTTTTTTTTGAGACGGAGTTTTGCTCTTGTTGCCCAAGCTGGAGTACAATGACATGATCTTGGCTCACTGCAACCTCTGCCTCCTGGGTTCAAGTGATTCTCCTGCCTCAGCCTCCCTAGTAGCTGGGATTACAGGCACATGCCACCATGTCTGGCTAATTTTTTGTATCTTTAGTAGAAACGGGGTTTCACCATGTTAGGCTGGTCTCAAACTCCTGACCTCAAGTAATCTGCCCACCTCAGCCTCCCAAAGTGCTGAGATTACAGATGCAAGCCACCGTGCCTGGCCTACAATTTTTAAAAGTATTGACAGTATGATTTAACTCATCTTTCTTCCTCAGTACTGTCTTATACAAAGGAAAGGGCAGCACAGCCCTACAGTACTTTTCTAATATTGTGTGGCATAAATATCTTTGGCCTGCTAAATTCGCATGTTTATTGATTCTTACTTCCCTCTTTATATCTCGGCTATCGTAGTCTAAAGACAGTACATCATGTTTGTATGGCACTTTTTTAGCTGCCTCCACGTGTGTTAATATCTCATTACTTGATCCTCATTAGTATCTGCCTTAGCATTCAATTTTTTAATCTATATTTGTGTCAGTTGCATGATATTGAAAACATGATTTAAGCAGTGGATATTAAAAGTTGTGGGATTTTGTTTTTTCAGTTGTCCTTGTAATTTATGGACATGACTATTAAACAGAGATGAGAAGAGAGCTATTATTTTTAGGCCTACACAAAATTAGTGAATCTGGAGGACAAATTGAAGTGCTGATAGTATCCACTGTATTAAGATGTTTATATGTAACTTTTCTTTTTTTTTTTTTTTCTTTCTTTCTTTCCTTTTTTTTTTAAAGGGAGTTGCAGGTGGTCTCATTATGTTGCCCAGACTGGCCTTGAACTTCTGGGCTAAAGTGGTCATCTCACTTCAACCTCCTGAGTAGCTGGGACTGTAGGCATGTGTGCTTGTATTATTTTTAAAAATATAACATATTTGATGATGTGAGGTGGCTTATTGTGCAACAAATCACTCAGTTGGTTAGAAAACAACCAGATATTATTTATGAAATATTTGTACCAGGGTGGCTCATGCCTGTAATTCCAGCACTTTGGGAGGCTGAGGTGGTCGGATCACAAGGTCAGGAGTTCAAGACCAGCCTGGCTAACATGGTGAAACCCTGTCTCTACTAAAAATACAAAAATTAGCCGGGCGTGGTAGCACTTGCCTATGCCCAGCTACTCAGGAGGCTGAGGCAGGAGAATCGCTTGAACCCTGGAAATGGAGGTTGCAGTTATCTGAAACTGCGCCACCGTACTCCAGCCTGGTGACAGAGCAAGACTCCCTCTCAAAAAATAAAAGAAGAAATATTTGTACTGGTTTAAAGATAGTCCCTCTAAATCATCATGGAACAAATAAAATAATTTACAAAAATTTTTAAAGTATATATGTAACATCTTTGAATGTATATTCGTTTTCATTTTAAAGTAAGATAACTTAGAATAATTTTTATTTTAATTTTTAATTATATATATTTATAATTTTTTTTTTAATAGAAGTGGGGCTTCGCCACATTGCCCAGGCTGTTCTGGAACTTCTGAGCTCAGGTGTAAGCTACCATCCATGCGTGACCAATAACTAACTTTCTTTTTTTTTTCTTTCTATTTTCTTTTGTTTTGAGAAGGAGACTTGCTCTGTCGCCCAGGTTAGAGTGCAATGGCGCAGTCTTGGCTCACTGCAACCTTAATCTCCCACGTTAAAGTGATTCTCCTGCCTCAGCCTCCCAGGTAGCTGGGATTACAGGCATCTGCCACTGCACCTGGCTAATTTTTGTGTTTTTAATAGAGACCGGGTTTCACCATCTTGGCCAGGCTGGTCTCCAACTCCTGACCTCGTGATCCACCCACCTCGGCCTCCCAAAGTGCTGGGATTACAGGCTTGAGCCACCATGCCTGGCCCCAATAACTAACTTCCCTCCCTCCCTCCGTCTTGCTTTCTTTCTTCTCTTCCTTCCCTTCCCTTCCTTTCCTTTCCTCTTTCCTTTCTTTCTTCCTTTCTTTCCTTCCTTTCTTCCTTTCCCTTCCTTTCCCTTCCCTTCTTTCTCTTCCCCTTCCCCTTCCCTTTCCCTTTCCCTTCCTCTTCCCTCTCCCTTCCCCTTCCCCTTTTTTTCCCCTTCCCCTTCCCTTCCCCTTCCCTTTCCGTTGCCTCCCAATGTGCTTGGATTACATGTGTGAGCCACTGCGCCCGGCCTAATAACTTGTAAAAAGTACAAAATTGTGTCTGAGTTAGATACAACTCTTTTATTTCCATAAATTAGGATGTTCTTTATATTATAAAACTAAAATACAGAAGTAAATGGATGCTGTGACTGATACAAGATTGCAACTGTCATCCACAGTTTAATTTTTTTCACTAACTTATCGGTGTCAATTTGAACTTTTAGATATATTTATACTACTAAAATACTTACATCCTTATCTTTTTTCTAGGTTTTAAAATTGTTTAATTGAGGCCAGGCACAGTGGCTCAAGCCTGTAATTCAAGTACTTTGGGAGGCTGAGGTGGGCGGATCACTTGAGGCCAGGAGTTCGAGACCAGCCTGGCCAACATGGCAAAACCCCGTCTCTACTAAAAATACAAAAAAAATTGCTGGACATGGTGGCGTGCACTTGTAGTCCCAGCTCCTCGGGAGGCTGAGGTATGAGAATCGCTTGAACCTGGGAGGTGGAGGTTGCAGTGAGCCAAGATTGCGCCACTGCACTCCAGCCTGGGTGATAGAGTGAGACTCTATCTCCAAATAATAAATAAATAAATAAATAAAATTATTTAATTGAACCTAAACTATGATATACCCCATGCTGATCCCAGTTCCATTAGAATTCCATTTTAGCTTTTAACAGAATTATATTATAGCTTCTTCCCTTTGCACCAAAGGTGAGCATAGATCCTCTTGCAGACTAAATCAGGAACTGGAAGGAAGAAACAACGTGTGTTCATTTTGTTTTAGGTCTGCTATCTGATGAATGTGTTGAGCATGTCTTGATTTCCTTTTTGGTGCTTATTTTCACAGAGCTGTCATTTTTCTTCTTTTGCTAAGATACTAATATCTATGAATTTTTTTGCTCTTGTTTTTTAGCAAATCACAGATGAAGGTCTCATTACTATATGCAGAGGGTGCCATAAGTTACAGTCCCTTTGTGCCTCTGGCTGCTCCAACATCACAGATGCCATCCTGAATGCTCTAGGTCAGAACTGCCCACGGCTTAGGTAAACATTTCTTGTTTAGCTCAAAAAAATCTTAGAACAAGTTTCCTTCACCCATATTTCTTCCTTGGAACTTTGGAATTTTAAGGTAGACACTGCAGACGCTTTGAAATGTTAAGGTAGTTAAGCACCTTTTAGATGCCCACCTACTTGCTTTTTGTACCTCATTTGATTTCATGTAATTGGTGTGAACAAAGGGGTGACAATCCCCAAATTCCACTACTTGCTATCCATACTAGAAAAAAATCAACATATTACTTGTAAATTAGGTGTTGCTTTAGGTGCGTTACAAATACTAATTCAGGGCCAGGTGCTGTGGCGCACACCTGTAATCCCAGCATTTAGGGAGGCCGAGGCTAAAAGATCGCTTGAGCCCAGGAGTTTGAAACCAGCATGGGCAACATGGCAGAACCCTGTCTCTACAAAAAATAAAAAATTAGCCAGGCATAGTGGTGTGTGCCTTGTAGTCCCAGCTACTCAGGAGGCTAAAGTGAGAGGATCACTTGAGCCCAGGAGGTCAAGGCTGCAGTGAGCTAAGATTATACCGCGGCCCTCTAGCCTGGGCAACAGAGTGAGACTCTTGCTCAATAACATTAATAATTTGTTTAATCTTCATAGCACCATATAAGCACTATTATCACCTTTTTTTTTTTTTTTTTTTTTTTTTTTTGGAGACAGAGTCTCGCTCTGTCACCCAGGCTGGAGTGCAGTGGTAGGATCTTGGCTCACTGCAACCTCCACCTCCAGGATTCAAGTGATTCTCCTGCCTCAGCCTCCCGAGTAGCTGGGACTACAGGCGCGTGCCTCCACACCTGGCTAATTTTTGTATTTTTAGTAGAGATGGGGTTTCACCATGTTGACCAGGCTGGTCTCGAACTCCTGACCTCAGGTGATCCGCCTGCCTCGGCCTCCCAAAGTGTTAGGATTGTAGGCATGAGCCACCATGCCCAGCCTGTCACATTTTTTTTAAAGCAATTTAAATCTAAGTGAATCTACTTCTAAAACAGGAAAGAAAATAATTCATTTCAGCAAGTGATTAACTGAAATAGAGTATCTCCATTTCCTTTGTTTTCTAGGAGCAGGCTGCCCTCTGGGGGTAAGCAGTATGCCATGAAGAAGGCTTTTAATGCATTTCATGCATTTTGGTATTAACTACAAGCTTCAGTTATATTCTCTGTGTTCATTGATTGCATCACCCTGAAATGTGATATTTACAGGACCACTTTATGATGACTGCATGAAAATGAATGGCAAGATCTGTATACAGACTTGCTTAGTTGTTAATGTCATTCTGTATTATAAAGTCCTTAGAGAATAGGAGATTGTTTTTATAAATCTTACTGTTTTAATAAACTCAATTTTCAGGGACTAAGAGCTTGACTTTCACTGTATGTGTGTGTGTGTGTTGTGTGTGTGTGTTTTTTTTTTTTAACAGAATATTGGAAGTGGCAAGATGTTCTCAATTAACAGATGTGGGCTTTACCACTCTAGCCAGGGTAAGTATTTTCTTTTGGTTCCATAGGTTTGTTTCCATAGGTTTTGTTAGGACTTTTTATTTCAGAAGAACAAGCAGCAAGGGAAATGTGAAATGTTAGCAGAATTGGGTGTGTGAGACAGGGTTTCATGCTATAGCTACAGACCTGCTAATACCAGAAAGAATACAAACTGCTCTAGAAATGCACACATGCATGGGAGAATATTAAACCCCTTCATGATACTTTAAAAAAAAATTTTTTTTAACTTTTTGAGATGGGGTCTCATTCTGTCACCCAGGCTGGGGTGCAGTGACACGATCTCGGCTCACTGCAACCTCCACCTCCCGGGTTCAAGCATTTCTCCTGCCTCAGCCTCCTGAGTAGCTGGGATTACAAGCATGCACCACCACATCCAGCTAATTTTTGTATTTTTAGTAGAGACAGGGTTTCACCATGTTGGCCAGGCTGGTCTTCAACTCCGGACCTCAAGTGATCTGCTCACCTTGGCCTCCCAAAGTGCTGGGATTACAGACGTGAGCCGCTGCACCCATCCATGAGACTTGATTCTCCACAATTTCATAACATAATACATTAAGCAGGTGCTTCTTGGTACTTTGTGAAAAAACTTATTGGTTATTTGGTATATGACTAGTGAATGAAAGTAATATTGAAAGAAACTACATGTCTGGTTTTAAATGGAAAGGTTTTAGTAGATTTTCTGTATTCTCCTGAATATTTTAATACTTGGATGGGTTTACAAATTACTGTATGGTAGTATTTAAAATTATACTGACTTTGACCAGTGTTATGGGACAAGGGGATGGTTGTTTGCTTTTAGGCAGATCAATAGAATACTAATTAGGTGGGGGCCAGCACATGGCATGACTAAAGGAGGACATAGCTTGGGTGCAGTGGCTCACGCCTATAATCCCAGCATTTTGGAAGGTCAAGGCAAGCAGATCGCTTGAGCCCAGTTTGAGCCCAGCCCGGGCAACACAGCGAAATTTCATCTCAATAAGAAATACAAAAGTCCGGGCGCAGTGGCTCACGCCTGTAATTGCAGCACTTTGGGAGGCCAAGGCAGGTGGATCACCTGAGGTCAGGAGTTCGAGACCAGCCCGACCAATGTGGAGAAACCCTGACTTTACTAAAAATACAAAATTAGCCAGGGATGGTGGCGCATGCCTGTAATCCCAGCTACTTGGGAGGCTGAGGCAGGAGAATCGCTTGAATCCGGGAGGCAGAGGTTGTAGTGAGCCGAGATTGTGCCATTGCACTCCGGCCTGGGCAACGAGCGAAACTCTGTCTCAAAAAAAAAAAGAAAAAGAGAAATACAAAAATTAGCCAAATGTGGTGGCACATTCCTATAGTCCCAGCTACTTGGGAGGCTGAGGTGGGAAAATCACCTGAACCCAGGGAGTCAGAGCCTGCAGTGAGCCATGATCACACCCACTGCACTGGGTGACAGAGTGGGACCTTGTCTCAAAAGAAAGAAAAAAAAATTAGCATCACACTAGCTCTGAAACACCAAAGAATTTATCAGTGTATTTAATATTACCTCTTAGTTTTCTGGCCTTAAATGTTTCTCATGTTTTAAATGTTTGTACTGTAATGTTTGGTTTTGTATTTTGTAGAATTGCCATGAACTTGAAAAGATGGACCTGGAAGAGTGTGTTCAGGTAAGATTATAGATTTTAATTCAGAAGTACATTAGACACTTAGATAATACACAACATCAGAATGTCCAATTCCCTACCCTAATGTAGGATACTGTAGTGCCTGACAGCATTGCAGATTCTCCATTAAATAAGGTATCTTCCAGGCAGAGATGCTCATGGTACGTGTTACAGAACTGTGGAAATATATGTCATCAATCAGGTTGCCATTAGAGAGAAAGGAGGCCCAAGCATTCAGGCCATAAAGCTGTTAAAAATATTTCCTTAGACCTGTAGAGTTATGATACTAGGAAATAATTAAAGCCCCATCACATTGATCTATATAGCACTGCCTTTCTTTAGCTTTGCTGTATCCTAGATCCCTGGCATCATTAGCCCTAGAGACCTAACTCTGCATGGAACTCTGCCTTTAAGCCAAACTGATCTCCTAATTAACAGTTTCTATTTTTTAATTATTATTATTATTATTTTTTTTGAGATGAAGTTTCACTCTTGTTGCACAGGCTGGAGTGCAATGGCACGATCTCAGCTCAGTGCAATCTCCACCTCCCAGATTCAAGCAATTCTCCTGCCTCAGCCTCCCAAGTAGCTGGGATTATAGGCATGTGCCACCACACCCGGTTAATTTTTTGTATTCTTAGTAGAGGCAGGATTTGACTATGTTGGCCAGACTGGTTTCGAACTCCTGACCTCAGGTGATCCACTTGCCTCGGCCTCCCAGAGTGCTGGGATTATAGGCGTGAGCCACATTAACACAATTTTAAGAACTTTGAGATTATTAATTGACCAAGGAAAAACTTCCAAGATGGGACTCTACAAAAGAAAGAGCAATGAATTTTTTAATGGTAAAAATAAAGGGAGGATATGTCAGTAACCGTAAAAGCCACTTTCTTTTTTTTTTTTTTTTTTTTGAGACGGAGTCTCGCTCTGTCGCCCAGGCTGGAGTGCAGTGGCCTGATCTCAGCTCACTGCAAGCTCCGCCTCCCGGGTTCCCGCCATTCTCCTGCCTCAGCCTCCTGAGTAGCTGGAACTACAGGCGCCCGCCACCTCGCCCGGCTAGTTTTTTGTATTTTTTAGTAGAGATGGGGTTTCACTGTGTTAGCCAGGATGGTCTCGATCTCCTGACCTCGTGATCCGCCCGTCTCGGCCTCCCAAAGTGCTGGGATTACAGGCGTGAGGCACCCCGCCCGGCCCTTTTTTTTCTTTTTTTTGAGATGGAGTCTCGCTCTGTCACCCCAGCTGGAGTGCAGTGGCGCTATCTCAACTCACTGCCAGCTCCGCCTCCTGGGTTCATGCCGTTCTCCTGCCTCAGCCTCCCGAATAGCTAGGACTATAGGCACCTGCCACCATGCCCGGCTAATTTTTTGCATTTTTAGTAGAGACGGGGTTTCACCGCGTTAGCCAGGATGATCTCGATCTCCTGACCTCGTGATCCGCCTGCCTTGGCCTCCCAAAGTGCGGGGATTACAGGCCTGAGCCACCATGCCCGGCCGTAAAAGCCACTTTCTAAAAAATTACATGCTTTATAGGCACTACTTAACAGCTATTAGTTCTTACTAAACTAAAACTTGTTCACATCCGTTTATCTTATACATGCCTGAATGTCCTCTATGTCCTTCCAGTGTTATTCCTTCTGAACGGACATGCCTGCCTGCTTGCCCACCCCCTTTCTCTACCATTTTTTAGCCCCTGTGAAGCTATGTGTACTAGAAAATAATAAACTCAGAGTTGGAGAAGAATTTGAAAAGAAGTGCTGATTTACTTTCAGTCCTAACATAACCATGAAAACTGTTCTTCCTACCTGAATGTTCATAGTTAACCCAGATTCCAGCAGTGCCTGGCTGCCACCCTTGGGAAAATAACCCAAGTTATCAATACTGAGTAGTGGCATGCTTTATTAAAAATTTTAGAATGTTCCAACATTAATTTTTTTCATAGAGCACTATCTTCTGATTCCTTACTCTGATGATTCTAAGGAGATAGAACAAAGTCCAGCAAGTAGACGTTCTGGGGGACAGATATTTTAGAGACAGGATCTTGCTGTTATTGCTCAGACTGTTTTTTTTCTTGCTGTTATCGCTCAGACTGTTTTGTTTTGTTTTGTTTTTTGCAGTGTGGGGTGGGGAGGACAGAGTCTCACTCTGTCACCCAGGCTGGAGTGCAGTGGCTCAGTCTTGGCTCACTGCAACCTCCACTTCCCAGGTTCAAGCAATTCTCCTGCCTCAGCCTCCCAAGTAGCTAGGATTATAGGTGCCCGCCACCATGCCCAGCTAGTTTTTGTATTTTAGTAGAGACAGGGTTTCAACATGTTGTCCAGACTGGTCTCAAACTCCTGACCTTGGGTGATCCACCGGCCTCAGCCTCCCAAAGTGCTGGGATTGATTATATGCGTGAACTACCATGTCTGGCCCTGCTCAGACTGGTCTTGAACTTTTAACCTCAAGCAGTCCTCCTGCCTCAGCCTCCCTAGCAGGTGGGACTATAGGCACAAGCCACCACAACTAGCTACCAAGGGAACAGATTTTGATTCATTTAAAAAATAAAACAGATTTTGAATAGAGCTGTCTAAAGATGAAGACTAGAGATGACTAGATGTGTTCAAATGTAGCCTGAGTGGATTCTCATAGAACAGGTTCAGGTAGCCGATGCGATTTAAACCGAAAGATTCTGTTATTTGATGATTGATTATTAAAATGTCTGGACTAGAAATGTAGTCAAGAATGAGGTATGGGGGCTGGGCATGGTGGGTCACTCCTGTAATCCCAGCATGTTGGGAGGCCTAGGCGGGTGTATTACCTGAGGCCAGGAGTTCGAGACCAGCCTGGCCAACGTGGCAAACCCCCGTCTCTACTAAAAATATGCCGGGCATGGTAGCTCACGCCTGTAGTCCTAGCACTTTGGGAGGCCGACGTAGGTGAATCATCTGAAGTCAGGAGTTCGAGATCAGCCTGGCCAACATGGTGAAACCCCGTCTCTACTAAAAATTCAAAAATTAGCTGGGCATGGTAGCACATGCCTGTAATCCCAGCTACTTGGGAGGCTGAGGCAGGAGAATCGCTTGAACCCAGGAGGCGGAGGTTGCAGTAAGCCGAGCTCGTGCCACCACACTCCAACCTGGACAACAGAGCAAGACTCCATCTCAAAAAATTTAAAAAATGTAGCCTGTGATCTCAGCCACTCAGGAGGCTGAGGCACGAGAATCACTTGAACCCGGGAGGTGGAGGTTGCAGTGAGCCGAGATCGTGCCACTGTACTCCAGCCTGGGCGACAGAGACTGTCTCAAAAAAAAAAAAAAGAGGTAGGGGCTGCTGTGTACAGTGGCTCACACCTGTGATCTCAACACTTCGTGAGGCGCGGCAGGAGGATTGCTTGAGCCCAAAAGTTGAAGACCAGTCTGGGTAACATAACAAGACCCTGTTTCTGCCCAAGAAAAAGTTTTAAATGTCTTGGGCATGGTGGTGTGCGCCTGTAGTCCCAGCCATTCAGGAGGCTGAAGCCGGAACATAGCCTGAGCCTGGGAGGTTAAGGCTGCAGTGAGCTGTGATCGCACATGGTGGCCTGTAGAGCTTCGGGAGGTTGAGGTGGGAGGATTGCTTGAGCTCAGGAATTCAAGAGCAGCCTGGGCAACATAGGGAAACCCTGTCTCTACAAAAAAAAAAAAAAAAAAGTAATTTAAAAAATTAGGCCTGGAGGCTTGTACCTGTTGGTCCAGCTACTCAGGGGGCTGAGGTGGGAAGATTGAGCCCAGGAGTTTTAGGCTGCAGTGAGCTATAATTGCACCACTGCACTCTAGCTTGGGCAACAGAGCAAGACTAAAAGGAAAAACAAGAATCAGGTATGACTCAGGATTGTATCTGGATAATACGTGAAATCAACATGTGTAATTTCTTTCAGATAACAGATAGCACATTAATCCAACTTTCTATACACTGTCCTCGACTTCAAGTATTGGTGAGTTTGACTTTGAAAATTTTATGTGTTTACTGGGTTTAATCAAAAGCCAGTGCTACAGTACAAGAACCCGGATCTTAGTGTCTGGCTACCATTTTAGGAAAGGATGCTTCTCCAAATTGCCAGCTTACTGAGAACCAAAGGAGTACCGGAGTGAAGTAGGAAACAGATAAGAACTGAAAAAGTTAAATGCTTTCTATATCAATGCTTGAAGACTGAAAACTGCCTTGGAACCTACGAGTTCTCTTTTGCAGATAACTTATACTCCAACCTGAATGATGTTTAAATTCTAGAGATCCAGGGGATGAGATGGCCCAAAATACAATTTGCTTCACCTTAAGATCAAATGTTACTGGTCTTAATGTTATTGGTCTTAAGAACCAATCAAAGCTTTACTAAGGGGAGTTCTGCTCCTACTTTCAGTGACATTAGAGGAAGGCATTCTGGGTGACTGTTCTGTATCCAGGCTCATTTTTGGTGTTCGGTGGCACAGTACTATCCAAAATTGGGTCAAGATTTCTGAGTTTCCCAGGATCAGGGATTTAATAAATATTGATGAAGAGATGATGTGATGAGATGATCACACCTGACAGCTGTAAAAATCTTCAGCTAATTAATTGTTGGGGCATGTTTCTGAACCAGATATTCAATATTTAGTTCAAATTCCAGAAAACAGTGTGCATGAAAAGCTTGATTCCCATTTATCCCTGTAGAGAAGAAAAGTGTTAATTTGCAGAAGGGGTCATTTTTAAGGCTGTCTTAGTCTGTTTATGAACTAGTTCATAGTCATTACATGAATTTGTAAAATATATTTAGAATCACACATCAAAATATCAATCACTGATTGCCAAAAGCATAACCCCACTATCTCCAGTTTTTTTAATTTCACCACTTAGATCTAGTGCCAGCTCCATATTCATCAAAATCAATCCAAAATGTTTCCTTTCCAATTTACACAAGCCTCTGGCTAGAGGAATGCCAGAAGATATTTCAACATCCTTCCTTGCTCTGTTTGGCTGCAGAGTCTATCGCACTGTGAGCTGATCACAGATGATGGAATTCGTCACCTGGGGAATGGGGCCTGTGCCCATGACCAGCTGGAGGTGATTGAGCTGGACAACTGCCCACTAATCACAGATGCATCCCTGGAGCACTTGAAGAGCTGTCACAGCCTTGAGCGGATAGAACTCTATGACTGCCAGCAAATCACACGGGCTGGAATCAAGAGACTCAGGGTAAAAATGGCTACATAACTCTCCAGCTCTAGTGTTCTCAGCACTTTCCTCTCTTTTCTTTTTTTCTTTTTTCAAATTTAGGTTCCTGTGATTTTTATATTTACTTTAACATTTAACAAGGGGGAAAAAAAAGTGCAAACCTAAGGACAGATAGTTTTTCCCTCTGGCTCCAGAGATGGAAATTTAGGAGGAAAAGACCCACTGAAGAGAAGAAAAGTAGGTCTCCTCCCAGCAGTCTCTCTCTAATAATGTCTAGGGATTAATAACATTCCCAGATTGAAGAAAGAAAAAAAAAAGCACATGCCACATTTTTGTTCTGAAGGAAAGAAAGGAATAACAGAGAAAGTGTTTAGTTAAATGGGATTTAAGAATTTAATTTGTAATTGTGTTTCACATTAAGCCCTTTTCCTGGGATTCATATTTTTTAAGACAACAAGTAAAGTAGACATAGATTTTTACCTTTTCTGTCTTTCTTTTAAGAGATGGGATCTCACTCTGTTGCCCAGGCAGGAGTGCAGTGGCACCTTCTTGGCACACTGCAGCCTCGAACTCCTGGGCTTAAATGATCCTCCCACCTCAGCCTGCCCAGTAGCTAGGACTACAGGCACACACCACCACACCTAGCTAATTTTATGAAAAACTTGTGGGGTTTTTTTTCATTTTTTAAGACAAGGTCTCCTCTGTCACCCAGGCTGGAGTGCAGTAGCTCGATCTTGGCTCACTGCAACCTCTGTCTCCCAGCCTCAAGCCATCCTGCCACCCCAGCCTCCCAATAGCTGAGACTACAGGCGCGTGCCATCACGCCAGCCTGATTTTTTGTATTTTTGGTAGAGACAGCATTTTACCATGTTAACCAGGCTAGTTTCAAACTCCTGAGCTCAAGCAATCTGCCTGCCTTGGCCTTCCAAAGTACTGGGATTATAGGTGTGAGCCACCATGCCCACCCTTAAAAAACTATTTTGTAGAGACAAGGTCTTGCTATGTTTGTTTCCCAGGATGGTCTCAATCTCCTGACCTCATGATCCGCCCACCTCAGCCTCCCAAAGTGCTGGGATTACAGGCGTGAGCCACCGTGCCCAGCCGAAAAAGAAGTTTTAAAAAGCCAGATGAATCTGTGTGTTAGATTGTTCTGCTCAACAGATGTTTATTGGAATATCTGCTTCACACCTGCTGTAGGAAAGACAGTGTGCTTATTCAGGCCGTTAATACCAACCTCTAGGCCAGTCGTGGTGGCTCACACCTATAATCCCAGCACTTTGGGAAGCTGAGGCAGGAGGATCACCTGAGGTCAGGAGTTCGAGACCAACCTGGTCAACATGGCAAAACCCAATCTCTACTAAAAATACAAAAATTAGCTGAGCTTGGTGGCAGGTGCCTGTAATCCCAGCTGCTTAGGAGGCTGAGGCAGGAGAATCGCTTGAACCAGGAGGCAGAGGTTGCAGTGAGCCGAGATCGCACCATTGCACTCCAGCCTGGTAAACAAGATGAAACTCCATCTCAAAAAAAATACCAACCTCTAAAAAAATCCATGTTGGCCATATGGCCTTGAGCAAATAAAAGAGTACCAAACCTCATCTTGAGTTCCAAGTGGCCTCAGTTCCTCTTTCCCTCTTCAGACATAGAGGACTGTGAGCATAATTGCACTGGGGGAGGCCTTACAACCATTTTTTTTCTTCACCAAAGAGAGCAAGAGCCACAAGTCAACCAGAGCCTCTTATGTGCCTACTTATATTAGTGTTCCTAGACTGCCTGGCTGACAGGAATCTCTTCCATCTCCCAATCCTTGGGCGGACCACTTGAGGTCAGGAGTTCGAGATCAGCCTTGCCAACATGGTGAAACCCCGTCTCTACTGAAAATACAAAAATTAGCCTGGCGTGGTGGTGTGCACCTGTAATCCCAGCTACTCAGAGGCTGAGGCAGGAGAATCGCTTGAGCCTGGGATGTGGAGGTTTCAGTGAGCCAAGATCGCACCACTGCACTCCAGCCTAGCTGGGCAATAGAGTGAGACTCCATCTCAAAAAAAAAAAAACAAAAACACAACCAAAAACTCAATGTAGCTTCTTTCAGCTGTGAAAATCCAACTGGAAATCCTTTTTTGGAGAAGATAAGAAATTAATATGATGTCTTTCCTCAGTTTTTTTTTTTTAGACAGAGTCTCGCTTTGTCACCCAGGCTGGAGCACAGTGGCACGATCTCCACTCACTGCAAGCTTCGCCTCCCAGGTTCATGCCATTCTCCTGCCTCAGCCTTCTGAGTAGCTGGGACTACAGGCATCTGCCACCACACCTGGCTAATTTTTTTGTATTTTTAGTAGAGACGGGGTTTCACCATGTTAGCCTGGATGGTCTTGATCTCCCGACCTCGTGATCCACCCACCTCAGCTTCCCAAAGTGCTGGGATTACAGGCATGAGCCACCACGCCCGGCCCTCAGTTTTATTATTACACAAACAGGTACCAAGTTATATGACTTGTTCTGGTCATTTAGAACAACCTAGGATGGAACAAAGTAGAACCCAGGCCCTCTAACATCCTGACCGATGCTCAGCCTTTGCCCTAGTTTCATGTACATCGAGCCCCTCGGTAGTTTTTCTGAGAAGCAACATTGTTCTTTCTGTTTAAGCCCTCTCTCTTAAACGTTTAATGTTTCTGTCTTGTTTCAGACCCATTTACCCAATATTAAAGTCCACGCCTACTTCGCACCTGTCACTCCACCCCCATCAGTAGGGGGCAGCAGACAGCGCTTCTGCAGATGCTGCATCATCCTATGACAATGGAGGTGGTCAACCTTGGCGAACTGAGTATTTAATGACACTTCTAGAGCTACCGTGGAGTCTCTCCAGTGGAAGCGACCCCAGTGTTCTGGGCAAGGGTTACAAAGTGAGGGAGGGCAGTGTCCAGATCCCCAGAGCCACACATACATACACATACACAACCTTACCCCCATCCACTCTAGCTTTGTGACCATGGGACTAAAGTTTGTGATGGCTTTATCAAGTAGATTGGTAAAATTTAACCATTCCTTTTGAGGTGCCCAGAAGAAAATCATAGGCCAAGATAGAGGGAGGGGCATTTCAGCAAACCCAGCATTAATGCTACTGTGGTTTTTAAATTTATGTCTAGGGGTTTCTTTGGGGATTTTGGAACAGCATCTGCTGTCCTCCGGGGTCAAGAAAAGCATGGAAAGACAATATATGATGTACCCAGGGACCAGAAAGAAAATTTCTTCACATCTTAGAAATGGTAGACATTCATTGTGACTACAGAGCTTCTATGCTTCCTTGTTTCCATACCAACATGCTGAGCATGCTCACAAAGAAGGCTCATCCATTCCTCCTGTGTTTTAGTATTTGGCCCAGAGGTTTCCTAAATGGTTGCATTGAAATCACTGTGGTCCAAATGTAATTCTTACACACTCAAATTGTCACTGTCTGTAGCACACTTGTGCACCTGTCTTCCGTTCTCTGTTGCTCCCCCCCCCACACACTCTTGCTCAGTCTGTCACCTGTTCAGTCTGCTTACTCACTCAATTGTTACCCTTTTGCTGTTGTCGTGTTTACAGTTTGCATTTTGAATGATTAGTTGGGATTACCAAACATTTTTTTAAAATATATTATCAATAAATATTTTTTTAATTCTAAATTTTACCATTAGGGGACCCTGCCTGAATCTTTGCCAATCTGAAAGGAAACTATAATGAAAGCAAGAAAAGTTATGAGAAGAAATTGACTATTTTGATGAAAACAGATGCTGCCTTTTGGTTTCTATTTTATCTTCTGATATATGATAATTCGCATGGTATCCCCAGTATTCCCCCTATACATTTTTCCTTCTGTCAGACTCCACCAACTTTAAAGGAAAGAAAGAGATGTATTATTAGGAAAGAGTGGAAATGATAAATCACAAAACAGAGCCTGAAAGTCCCTACCACCCAAGTTCATACATTAATGATTAATGTTATTATATATTTACTGAAATCTAGGAGTGATCAGTGGCATCTCTGACCTATGAGGCTGTTTTAACAGGAATGCCACTAGAGGAACTGTCTGTTTCTCTCTTTTCCCCCATTTCTGCTTTTCAGGGATACAAGAATGGCTCTATAACAGCTGGTCAATTGTATGTCAGTATTAATGGATTCATATCTAGTGTTGGCACCCCAAAGGGCCAGAACCTTCCCATAACCTGTCAGTCATCTCTGTTTTCTGCCTCAGGCCTTTTTTTTTTTTTTTTTTTTTTTGGTGAGATGGGTTCTCACTCTTGCCCAGAATGGAGTGCAGTGGCGCAATCTCGGCTCACCGCAACCTCCACCTCCCAGGCTCAAGCAATTCTCCTGCCTCAGCCTCCCGAGTAGCTGGGATTACAAGCGCGTGCCACTACTGCCTGGCTAATTTTTGTATTTTTAGTAGAGGTGGGGTTTCACATGTTGGCCAGCCTGGTCTTGAACTCCTGACCTCAAATGATCCACCTGCCTCAGCCTCCCAAAGTGCTGGGACTACAGGCGTGAGCCGCCATGCCCAGCCCTGCTCCAGACTTCTGAGTGAAGTATGAATATAGCCAGGTGAAGCATTGAGGCAGCTGAAAGAGAACACTGAGAGGAAGTAGTAGGGGATTTAGTGTCTCTGCTCAGCCTGGGCACTAGAACTGAGGGAGGAATTTAGTGTCCAGGACTCAGAGTCCAAGAAGCAGCACCCTCTGTCCCCCCAAAAAATCAGAGGATAAAGGAAGTAAAATGAGTTTTTAAAGCATGAGAAGTAAATTTCTAAACCCCAAGATTAGAAACCCAGTGTGATTTTTAGTAGGGTGATTTTGAGGGGAGGTCCTTTAAGACATTAATGTGCAGTCCATCATAATATTAATCTTCTATGTGATCCAGACTATTAAAAGACTTGTTTTATTTATTTTATTTATTTATTTATTTTATTTTATTTTTTAGAGATGGGGTCTTGCTATCTTGCCCAGCCTGGAATCAAACTCCTGGGCTCAAGCCTTCCTCCCACCTCAGCCTCCCAAGTAGCTGGGACTACAGGGGTGTGCCACTGTACCCAGCTTAAGAGGCCTGTTTTAATGCTGCAGTTGCTGATTGTACCAGCATATGTAAGAATAAAGTCTGATTTATCCATTGATTTAGAAGGCAATTGGATGAAAGGGTCTTAGAAGTCTATACTATCCATCAATATTTATCATATTAAATTTATTGTAAATCCTGTTTGATTGTGCCCCTTTAAAAGTGCAAATTACTTGTTTATTCATTCCCCTTTCCCCTTATTCTCTTTCAGATTACCTTATAAGGAATATAATTTTTGACATGAAACTCACTTTCTTGGCTATACCCCTACATGTACAAATACATATGTGCATGCACACATACTTCCAGATGTGGTTGATAATATTCAGATGTCTAGGTTACTCATTCAAACAAAACTAAAGGAGATAACTATTTAGGAGCCATCTGCTTTAAAGTTTAAGGTGTTTTGTTGTTGTTTTAGTGCCTGTACAAATTGACCATAAAACCCAGATTGATTGGTGAGTGTGGATTTGAGTTGCCTAAGTTGAGGCTTTTAAGGTACTTCTTTACTTAAAAGATAAGTTTAAAAGACCCTATTCGTCAGTTCATGACGATCTTGGAAATGCTGTTTCTCTACTCAAAGGGTTTACCCACAGGCAGGTCCATGGGGAATTGCTCTGGTATCCCTGCTATTAAAGCAAATTCCAGCCTGTTTGTGCCGAGGACAGAGTCAAGTGAGAGAGAATGAAGACTCGGGTATGCAGCACTGGCTTGTATGTTGTCAGGCAGAAGCCTTGTTCCTTTCTCAAGAAAACTTCAGGCCCATCAGGCTTGGAAGGAAATACGTTTTCTTATGCTGATTTGCAGCCTACACCAGCTGATGAATATGGTAGGACTTTGAGAACACAGAGCATGGTAAGTTTTGGTCAGGTGGAAAGGAGCCTGACATCTGAACATAATGCTTCCTCTCTTAACATCTGGGATACTTTTGAAAATTCAGTAAGGCTTAATGTAGGAAAAATTCTTTACAGGAAAAACTAATTGATCTGTTTGTCTAACTTCATAGCCACTCCAAAATAGGCCTTTTTTAATGAAAAAAAAAAAAAAAAACCAGAGTGAAGAGAGAAGAGATTTGGGGGTAAGTTAGAAGGTACCCTCAAAGCTACTGCCATAAACCTACAGGTGGGCAAGGAGGAATTACTGTAGTGTCTCTGGAGAAAGTTCTTGAACATCCAAATCATCTCTTTTCTAAGCAGCTTTTCCCCTAATCTCATACCTTACATCTTCCAGCATCAGTTGCTACATCAGTGTCTTTTCATCCTTTTCATCAGCCCCACTGAGCTGACTGCAGCTTATTTTTGCACTGATTTCCACCATTTCCTTCCCACACCCATCCTTTCCCTCTATTTAAAGCCTCCATCTCACCCTCAATAATGCTGCTGATTTACTCTCAGATGTCTCCAGTCTAGCTTCCTTTTTGAATCCTTCTCCTACTCCAGGGGCTTTCATGGGCAGCCTTAAGTTCAGTAACTGTCAGGTGGCTCAGGCCATTTTTCACTGGGTGGTCTTTGGTGTTTGCATACTGAATTTGAATTGAGTTTAAAAGCAAACTGTTGGATATGAGGAAGAAAGGGATATGGCCTTAGCCCTTTTTCCAATATTTGGAATACGAAAGCATATTGTGCTTTGTGTAAAAAATATTTTCTTCTCCTATTCTGCTCTTATCTTTACTGAAGGTAAAAGTATTCCTTAAGTAGCTTTTGCAAATTTCCAGTTTGATTTCCACATTCATTAAGTTGATTTAGCAGACATGTAAGTCAGAAGTTTCACATATCCCTTATATCAAACATTTTATAGGGAAACCTAGTAAATTTATGATGCTTTATTTTGGGCTTTCCAGACTATCAGAGTTATTTAATATAGCCATAATGTTTCAGTAGCGACATTCTTTTATTTCTTCTAATTGCCTTATAAAATGCATTGTTAGGCCGGGCCCGGTGGCTCAAGCCTGTAATCCCAGCACTTTGGGAGGCCGAGACGGGTGGATCACGAGGTCAGGAGATCAAGACCATCCTGGCTAACGCGGTAAAACCCCGTCTCTACTAAAAATACAAAAAACTAGCCGGGTGACATGGCGGGCGCCTGTAGTCCCAGCTACTCAGGAGGCTGAGGCAGGAGAATGGCGTAAACCTGGGAGGTGGAGCTTGCAGTGAGCTGAGATCCGGCCACTGCGCTCCAGCCTGGGTGACAGAGCAAGACTCCGTCTCAAAAAAAAAATAAATAAAATAAAATAAAATGCATTGTTACGGCCCGGCGTGTTGGCTTATGCCTGTAATCCCAACACTTTGAGAGGCCGAGGTGGGTGGATCACAAGGTCAGGAGTTCAAGAACAGCCTGGTCGAGATGGTGAAATGCTGTCTCTACTAAAAATACAAAAACTAGCCAGGTGTGGTGGCAGGTGCCTGTAATCCCAGCTACTCAGGAGGCTCAGGGAGGTGGAGGTTGCAGTGAGCCAAGATTGCGCCACTGCACTCCAGCCTGGGTGACAGAGCAAGACTATGTCTCCAAAAAAAAAAAAAAGAAAAGAAAAAAAAATGCATTGTTACTAGTTTGATAGCCCAGTAATGCCATGGGGGACTAAACAAAATATGTGATGAAACCTGTCTTGGTTTGAAGTTGTTAGAAAGTGTGAGAGTGTCACTGTAAAGAAGAGAGTGGCTTCCTGCCTCCTTGTTTAGTCAGCATGTCCTTAGGTGACTGTGTTGTTAGAAGAGCACTCATGGGTCATGGTTGACCCTTGGCCGTTTTCTGTTTATTGTGCTGAAAGTCACAGACTGCTCATGCCAGTCACTACCAGGGAGAGGAGGGGTTTAAAGGAAATTGCTCTATTTTTCCTTTTTCCTCCTTATGTATATGATTTAAGGGTAGGCTTTTATCCTGGTTGTATCTTCTGGCTGACAGACTCTCTTCGATCGTATGTTTGCACTCTGAATCATTTTACAAAAAGATTGCCTCTCTATCTGCCTGCCAGTCCTAGAATCTTTAGCCACCTCAAACCCAGGCACTGTGAATTAGCCAAGTCCTATTTGAGAAGAAATGTAGGATGTTTGGTTGGAGTTCTTGAGACAGAACTTCTCTCCCCTTTAATGATACTGGACCAAAGAATTCTAAAGCAGTAAAAGGATAATGGGGAAAAATGGAGTCCCAGCCTTTCCTTGCCTCTATTTCTATCGGTTTTTTTGTTTGTTTGTTTGTTTTTTGAGATGGAGTCTCACTCTGTCACCCAGGCTGGAATGCCATGGCACAATCTCGGTTCACTGCAACCTCTGCCTCCCAGGTTCAAGTGATTCTTCTATCTCAGCCTCCCAAGAAGCTGGGATTACAGGTGCCCACCACCACGCCCAGCTGATGTTTGTATTTTTCATAGAGATGGGGTTTTGCCATGTTGGCCAGGCTAGTCTTGAACTTCTGATCTCAACTGGTCCACCTGCCTCAGCCTCCCAAAGTGCTGGGATTACAAGTGTGAACCACTGCGTCTGGCCAGTTTCTATCATAAATTTTAAATGTACGATTGGAAGATATAGAGAGCTGTATAAAACCATATCAGTAGGGTATAATTAGCCCAGGTAGTTTAGGAATAAAATTGGGTTGTATCCAAGTGCCCTAACTTTGACATTTTGATTCTCCAGCAAAGAACATAGGTTACTAGGTTACTAACCTTGCCTTCTCACTTGGGATAAACTTTTTTTTTTTTTTTTTTTTTTTTTTTTTTTTTTTTTTGAGGCGGAGTTTTGCTCTTGTTACCCAGGCTGGAGTGCAATAGTGAGATCTCAGCCCACCGCAACCTCCGCCTCTTGGGTTCAAGCGATAATCCTCCCTTAGCCTGCCAAGTGGCTGGGATTACAGGCATGTGCCACCACGCCCAGCTAATTTTGTACTTTTAGTAGAGACGGGGTTTTACCATGTTGGTCAGGCTGGTCTCGAACTCCCAACCTCAGGTGATCTGCCCACCTCAGCCTCCCAACGTGCTAGGATTACAGGCCTGAACCACTGTGCCCGGCCCAGGATAAACATTCTACCTGCCTGAAAGTACCATAAGAGGCAAGTGAGCTTCTTACATGATGGGCTTCTGTAGCTTCCCCCTCAGGTCACATCTACCTGTTGCATCTATTTTTATTAGATGCATCAATTCAGTGTCTCTGAAACCTTTTGATCTTAGGAAGGTCAGTACATAACCTCTCAGGCGAAGCTGAGTTGATCTTTGGAGTCCAAGAGAGTTAATTTTCAGAAGAAAAAGAATTAGGGGCCGGGCGCGGTGGCTCAAGCCTGTAATCCCAGCACTTTGGGAGGCCGAGACGGGTGGATCACGAGGTCAGGAGATCGAGACCATCCTGGCTAACACGGTGAAACCCCATCTCTACTAAAAACACAAAAAACTAGCCGGGCGAGGTGGCGGGCGCCTGTAGTCCTCGCTACTCGGGAGGCTGAGGCAGGAGAATGGCGTAAACCCGGGAGGCGGAGCTTGCAGTGAGCTGAGATCTGGCCACTGCACTCCAGCCCCGGGCGACAGAGCAAGACTCCGTCTCAAAAAAAAAAAAAAAAAAAAAAAAAAAAAAAAAAAAAAAAAAAGAATTAGGGCAAACTCCCCTGTGGGATGTTAAGAGAAAGTCCATATGCCCTTCTTCCATCTCTGCCTCATGTTTTTAAATAAGTGCTTGTGAAGTTCAGGTTATAGAGGTTGAGTCTCAGTACTTCCTCAGCCAGGGTGGTTTATTGCTCTTTTACGAAGAACAATGAACAAGCAAAATCCTATCAATGGTCCTTTCTGTTTTGTGTTTTATAGTCTTATTTTGAAGAATCGGCATGGGAAAATGATAGACGAGGTTCAAATAAAGCAGATAATTAGCTCTAGAATTGGGGTACTTTGCCTCAGGTACAGCATCTGTCCTGAATACATAGAGATGGCTGCGTCACACATGGGTACATTTTCGTTTCCTCTCTGATGAACTCCACCCCTTTTTACTGGCAAAGAGGTCTCCTACTTTCTACACACTTAACCAATCAAACAGATGGGTTTTGGCACCACCGAAAGAACCACAAGTGCACCTCAGCTGCATCTGGGCATGGTTTTGGTACTAGGACTGGAGAGATGAGCAGCAAATGACAGTCCTTACCCTAGGAAGAGATGGGAGAAGAGAAGTATCCAGATACATTTACCTTTTCTCTTCTGCCATGCCCCAAGAACCAAGGATCATTTTTGAAGTAATGTCTTTTTTGTTAAATTGGAAGAAAATTTTGCAGCCAGTCATGGTGGCTCACGCCTGTAATCCCAGCACTTTGGGAGGCCAAGGTGGGAGGATCACAAGGTGTCAGGAGTTCGAGAACAGCCTGGCCAACATGGTGAAACCCCGTCTCTACTGAAAATACAAAATCCCAGCTGCTTGGGAGACTGAGGCAAGAGAATCACTTGAACCCGGGAGGCGGACATTGCAGTGAGCTGAGATCACGCCACTGCACTCCAGCCTGGGCAACAGAGCGAGACTCCATCTCACAAAAAAGAAAAAGAAAAGAAAACTTTGCTTCACTAAGTTTCTCTTGCCATTATCTCATTAATTCAGATCTGTACTACTTTGCTGCTCACACACATATGTGTTTCTTACCTTAACCTAAACCTTCTCAGCCCTTGAAGTCATTATTCTACTCTTTTTTTTTTCTTTTCTTCTTTTATGGCACTAGAGAATGAAAACCTAAGGTCTTAGAAAATCTTAACTTGAAAAAATCTCTAACTGGCATGATTTGATTAATTACTTTTTTCCCCCTATGGACAAGTAATTTTCCTAGTGCTATATAATAGA
This sequence comes from Chlorocebus sabaeus, assembly GCF_047675955.1. Lineage (NCBI taxonomy): Eukaryota > Metazoa > Chordata > Mammalia > Primates > Cercopithecidae > Chlorocebus > Chlorocebus sabaeus. The sequence continues at coordinate 72,463,512 of NC_132919.1, forward strand.
TTTTTAATAAGTGAAACCTTTGCTGCTGCTTTCCTGGGTTTACATTAGTTTTTTCCTTCCCTTAAGATAATTTGTGCTTCTCTGATGACTATTAATTTCTAATAGTGCAGGAAGGGATGAGCTTTTGATTTCTTCTCACTCCCCTCCTCACCCTACTTCCAAATTACAACTAACTTCTAACTCTCATAGCCTGTTGGCACATATACAAGATCCATGAGACCGTGCTCTTCAGAAGCTACTCACATCCTTTCTCACCATGCTGTGGCTCCACTACCCACTCCAAAGGGTGACTTCTTAATTTGTCACCCTTTGACAAGAGGAGGAGAGTGGAGAGTGGCCTTCTTAAGTTTGCATTTCTTAATTTTGTTTTTCTCCATTCCTGCTTTATGACTTGGCCTTCAGATGCTTCCTACTCTGGCCTCCTTTTTTCTCCCAGGAATTGTTTCCAGGTAACCTGCTGTGTGCATTTCTCAGCTGCTCTGCTCACCTTTGCCCACCTTCCAGTGACCCTGAGAGCACAGATCCGAATAATGTGGCCTGTGCAGAGCTCAGAGAACTGTGAGGACTACCCATGCCTGTCAGACTCTGCTCAGGGACAGAGATGGATGGGTAAATGGTGCTGTTGGAGACATTTTTATCTTCAAACCAGGCTCTGTTTCATCCCTGCACCCCCCACCCCCACTCACTCCCCTGAGGGGGTAAAATGCAGAGGTGGTTGACGGCAGGATCTGATCCCCTCCTTCCCAAGCCGTAGGACCTACCCTGGAGTGCTGCAGTGTATGAGAGCTGCTGCTTGCTTGTTTCTCCACCAGGCCTGCTCCAAATGCTAACCAATCTCTGGAGCCGACACGGTTGCCTACAGGGTGACTTAGCACTAGGTTCCATTAGCTCTCCAAGTGACTGTTTCCACCCAGTACTTTTGGCGCTTGAGGATCGGGGGAGGGGGGTTATTTAAAATAAATAAAAACCGAGGTGGCAGTAGAGGATTCCTTTTGCTTTAAAAATCTTTGGACTAAAAAAAAAAAAAAAAAAAAAAAAAAAAAAAAAGTTTTTTATATATAAATATATAAAGTAAATTGTTATGTAACTATTATTGTTTCCTGTATGTTCTAATTTTGTTTTATGATGTAATTAAAGAAAGTAAGCTGTGAAGACTTCTCATTTTCCTGTGGAAATAGCCTGACTTGGAGCAGTGATTCTTAACTTCCTTGAACCCTAGAACTACTCCTGAGGCTGAATGAAGGGACTTCTTTTTGGCATCCTCACATTTTTAAATACTCTTTAATGCCTTTATTTAGTACTCATTTATTTACTCATTTAATAACCTCCATTTAATACTTTTTTAACAGCCATTATTTAATATCCTGAGCTTCACTTGTCCTCAAGAAACATGGAAGACATAATGTAAATGAGTTGCCTTAGTTAATTTGATGGATAAAATTCAACCCAAGTCCTTTCTCTCTGCAGAACATTCATTGCCCTTACCTTGACTATGAAGGAGTGAAGATGGAGTAGTGTAATGGTTAAACACACAAGCTCAAAAGTCAGACTGCCTGAGGTTAAACCTATGCCATTTATCCTGTATGACCTCAGCCAATTAACCCCCCTTTCTCAGTTCTCCATTGGTAAGATGGGGATAACAGTATCTACTTTATAGAGTTGTAAAGATTAAATGAGATAATGGTACATAGTAAACACTCATGTGTTGGCTGCTTTTATTCCCTTTATCTCAAGGAATATTTCACTACCTAGAATTGTACTAGAGGCCTCTAGGGCTTAGAGATACACAAACATAAATGCAACAGGGTCCCTATCCTTTTGGTAGAGATGAGCAGTACAGCCAACTCAGCAAACTAAATTTAAATCTCTACCTTTCCATGAAGCACCCTTGGGGAGCCCTGTGGAATCAAAGGCCCCACTTTACATCTATTTATTCTACATAAAGACCTGGTCTAGATTAATCCCAACACAGTCCCTTCCAGGGATGCAAACAGTGTCTGCTCAGTTGTCCATATTAACTTTGAAGTAAATATTAAACTACCCCATCCATTGGTTATCACCTCAGAGCCTTCTTCCTTCCCACCCTCCCTAGCAGAGGCTACCTGGTTCAAGCCTCATCAAAGATGATTAGTAAATAATACCTTAGGTAAATTATCAGCAAGTAATTATGCAAGGTTTTGTGTTTTGTTTTGTTGTTGTTTTTGAGATGGATTCTCACTCTTGTGGTCCAGGCTGGAGTGCAGTGGCGCGATCTCAGCTCACTGTCACCCCCACCTCCTGGGTTCAGCCAATTCTCCTGCCTCAGCCTCCTGAGTAGCCAGGATTACAGGCATTTGCCACCAGGGCTAGCTACGTTTTTTGTTTTTGTGTTTTTGTTTTGTTTTGAGACAGAGTCTTGCTCTGTCACCACGCTGGAGTGCAGTGGCACAATCTTGGCTTACTGCAAACTCTGCCTCCTGGGTTCAAGCCATTCTCCTGCCTCAGCCTCCCAAGTAGCTGGGATTACAGGTATCCACCACCACGCCCAGCTAGTTTTTGTATTTTTAGTAGAGATGGGATTTCACCATGTTGGCCAGGCTGGTCTCAATTTCCTGACCTCGTGATCCACCCGCCTCGGCCTCCCAAAGTGCTGGGATTACAGGCGTGAGCCACTGTGCCCGGCTTGGCTACGGTTTTTTTTTTTGTATATTTAGTAGAGATGGGATTTCACCATGTTGGCCAGGCTGGTCTCGACTCCTGACCTGAAGTGATCTGCCCGCCTCGGCCTCCCAAAGTGCTGAGATTACAGGCGTGAGCCACCAAGCCTGGGCTTATGCAAGTATTTTTAAGAGGGCACTTGTCTCTCTTAAAAATGACTTGTCTTCCACTTTGTGCATATGGAAATCTTCAAATGTACTTTTCTGTATATTTGAAGATTTTCGTAATAAAACTTTAAGGGAGGGAGAATGGAAAAAAACAGTTAAGACATGACCTGATGCTATTTATCTTTTAAGAAAGCATTTACTGTTTAATATAAAAGTGGTTTTCTGAGCTGGGTGCAGTGGCCAAGATCGTGCCACCTCACCACTTCACTCTAGCATGGGCAAAAGACCGAAACGCCATCTCAAAAAACAAAAAAAAAGATTTTCTGTATGGAAAAAGAGGACTAGATTCCTACCTGCGAGGTACACAAAAATCAATTTCAGGTGGATTACTGAACTAAAAGTGAAAAGCAAAAGTATGATTCAAACCTTTTTTTTTTTTTTTTTGGAGACCGAGTCTCACTCCCAGGCTGGAGTACAGTGGCTTGATCCTGGCTCACTGCAACCTCCGCCTCCTGGGTTCAAGCAATTCTCCTGCTTCAGCGTCTTCAATAGCTGGGATTACAGGCACGCACCACCACGCCCAGCTAATTTTATATATTTAGTAGAGACAGGGTTTCACCATGTTAGCCAGGCTGATCTCGAACTCACAACCTCTGGTGATCTGCCCACCCTTGGCTTCCCAAAGTGCTTAAACTAGAGGCATGAGCCACTGTGCCCGGCCAAAAAAAGAGTCTCTTTTCTTTATAAATTAAAAAAAAATAGTAGGCCAGTCGCGGTGGCTCACACCTGTAACCCCAGCACTTTGGGAGGCTGAGGCAGGAGGATCCCGACGTCAGGAGTTCGAGACTAGTCTGGCCAACATGGGGAACCTCCATCTCTACTAAAAATGCAGAAATTACCTGGGAGTGGTGACACAAGCCTGTAATCCCAGCTACACGGGAAGGTGAGGCAGGAGAATTCTTGAATCCAGGAAGTGGAGGTTGCAATGAGCCCAGATTGCACCATTGCAGTCTAGCTCTGGGCATCAGAGCAAGATTCCATCTCAAAAAAAAAAATTATGACTTTAGGGAAAGATTAATAAAATTTAAGGTTAAAAAAAGGTCAAGCACAGTGGTGCACACCTGTAATTCCAGCTACTTGAGAGTTTAGGTGGAAGGATCACTTGATGATAAGAGTTCAAGACCAGCCTGGACAACAGAGACCTCATCTCTTAAAACTAAGGAAACAATATGTCTAATTTTTTTTTTTTCCCTAAAAGATAGCCCCATAGCCTGAATTCTAGAGAATAGCTATAGTATTTCCTAAATCTCTTAGAACTGAGTTTTTTAGTAGGTGCAGTGATTTGAATATTGAATGGTCTTTTGGAGGCTTTAGTAATTAGTTTTATTCGAGGTAATTGGGGAAAAAAAATCCAACTGTATTTATTTATTCCTTCGTTCCAGACCCCATCCTTTGCCCTAGTTTATAGTTTAAGCAGAAGACATTTTCCCTTGGGGACAATAAAGCCAAGAAAACTGAACACCACATTAAATGTTCAACACATTGGACAACACATTAAGTGTATATACCTTTTAAAAATTAACTTTTAATTTAAAAAGGAAGGGCAGGAGTAAAGTTTTTAAATGAATTAACACTCTCAGTGTTCACCAGCCAACACCGCTCATGGCAAAAGCTCTTTTTCCACATTGCCAGTTTTTTTTTTTGCCTCATAAACTTGACCAGCTCAGAAGAATGAACAGGCAAGGAAGACTTCCAAAAACCATTGCTGCTGACCAGAAAGAAAAGTGAAGCCGGGCACAGTGGCTCACGCCTGTAATCCCAGCACTTTGGGAGGCCAAGACGGGTGGATCATGAGGTCAGGAGATCAAGACCACCCTGGCTAATACAGTGAAACCCCGTCTCTACTAAAAATACAAAAAATTAGCCGGGCGTGTTGGCAGGCGCCTGTAGTCCCAGCTACTCAGGAGGCTGAGGCAAGAGAATGTCGTGAACCCAGGAGGCGGAGCTTGCAGTGAGCTGAGATCACGCCACTGCACTCCAGCCTGGGAGACAGACGGAAACTCCGTCTCAAAAAAAAAAAAAAAAAAAAAAAAAGAAAAGTGAAGCTGGAGGCTACTTGCCTCCTCCCTAGGGGTAAGATGCAAGATAGTTTGGCTCACCTGGAACCTGTTGAGTCAGCCAAGCGTATTAACAAGGCTTCTGGTGAAGCAGAGCCATCAAGTCTCTTGAGCAGTGGAGTTCCGCTGGGCCTAGATCAGAACCAAGTAGTAGCCATCTGGATTCTGCACTGAAAGCAGTAAAAAGGCACCAGTGGGACAAGTCAGGTCCTCAAACCTCCAAGCAGCCTACAATGCACTTGGCACACCGAAGTGTTTTTGTATTGTTTCTTTTTGAGGCGGAGTTTTGCTTTTGTCGCCCAGGCTAAAGTGCAGTAATGCGATCTCGATTCAATGCAACCTCCGCCTCCCTGGTTCCAGCGATTCTCCTGCCTCAGCCTCCGGAGGAGCTGGGATTACAAGTGCCCTCCACCACACCGGGCTAATTTTTGTATTTTTAGTAGAGACAGGGTTTCACCATGTTGGCCGGGCTGATGTTGAACTCCTGACCTCGTGATCCACCCGCCTCAGCCTCCCAAAGTGCTGGGGTTACAGGCATGAGCCACGGCACCCGACCACATGTGTCTTAAAACCCCACTTCACACCTACCTCTTCCTACCCCCTTGTGTACATATGCCAAGCTGACCAGCTCTGACACGTGGAGGGGTGGAATGCAAACATCTGAATAACCAGATGCCAAGCAGATAGAGGTGCCCTATGCCAGGTGATGTCCAATAAGCACCTGCCCTTCTGCCTTGTATCATGCGGGGGAAAGGTGGAGAAAAGTGGGGGCTTCCCCTCTAATCAACTCCCTGACAACAGAAACGAGCATTTTTTATTTCGTGGGGATGCATTTATTCAGTCACGTTTTTCCTAAGCAATAAATGTCTTTTAGCTATACAAATCCCTCTCCCCTTGACACAAAGCTGGCATTCACAGATGTTTGCTAGTTAATTGGGACACATCCCCTTAATCCCCTTCAAAGAGGCTTTTTGCTTTTTTTTTTTTTTTTTTTTTTTTTTTTTTTTTGAGACATTTGAGACAGACTTGCACCGTCACCCAGGCTGGAGTGCAGTGGGGCAATGTCGGCTCACTGCAACCTATGCCTCCTGGGTTCAAGCGATTCTCCTGCCTCAGCCTCCCAAGTAGCTGGGACCATGGGCACGTGCCAGCACGCCCGGCTAGTTTTTTGTATTTTTTGTAGAGACAGGGTTTTGCCACGTTGGCCAGGCTGGTTTTGAACTCCTGTCCTCAAGTGATCCACCTGCCTCAACCTCCCAAAGTGCTGGGATTACAGGCGTGAGCCACCGCGCCTGGCCCCCAAAGAGCATTTTAGTCTCATTTAGGAGACAATATATGCTCAGCACACTCCTACCACCCTTTATAGGGCCAGCCAGGCCCACTCCTCTGCCTCTAAAATCCCTACCTTTTTTCACCACAGCCACAAAGTATGATTTGTCCTTAAAATTCTGGACCACCTGTAAGAGTGAAGTGGGCACAAAGGCAATTTTGTTATTAGAACCAAAGAGAACAAGCCATGCCATGGGAAAGAAAGCTGAATCAGGCAGAAGTGTTAGCAAGGCCTCCATGGGGACTTGCGACAGGAAATGGTCACTGAGAATGAAGATGCCCCCAGGGCCCCAGTGGAAAAGGCGATGGATCTGATTGGCTGGGAGGGCCAGGAGCTCAGCCAGTTTCCCCATCAGCTCTACAGCACTGAGTTCATCCAGAGAGATCTCTTGATAAAAGTCTTGGGGCATGAGCAACACAGGGGCAGGGGTCAGTGGGGGAAGGGGGTCCAGAGGCATGCCCACAGGAAACCAGGGGTGCCAGGAAGATGGCCATGGGGTGGGGGAGGAGAAGTAAAGAAGGAAAAGTCCGCTGGGCGTGGTGGCTCATGCCTATAATCCCAGCACTTTGGGAGGCCGAGGCGGGTGGATCACCTGAGGTCAGGAGTTCAAGACCAGCCTGGCCAGGATGGTGAAACCCCATCTCTACTAAAAACTACAAAAATTAGCCGGGCATGGTGGCAAGCCCCTGTAATCCCAACTGCTTGGGAGGCTGAGGCAGGAGAATCTCTTGAACCTGGGCAGCAGAAGTTGCAGTGAGCTGAGATCGCACCACTGCACTCCAGCCTGGGCAACAGAGTGAGACTCCATCTCAAAAAAAAAAAAAAAGGAAAAAAGTCTACTTCACCTCTCATGCCTCACCTTTTGGGAGGTGTCTAAGGGGAACCCCCAGTTTAAAGAGATAGGACACCCACATATTAATGACTGGGACCCAAGTACATAATAAGATGATGTTCTAATCCCACATGCTAATGGAGTGACAATCAGGTGGGGTGGAGGAATACAACATGGTAGAATAAATCCAAGGAGACATTCTGGAAGGAGATGGACTAATCCGGTCATGGAAGATAGGGAAATGCCAAGAAGGGCATCCTGGGTCCCAGGAATGGTGGGGTATCACCATTCCTCTTCTAGGGAGAGGTTTCATGCAGCTACACCTGAATTTCCTATCTTCTGGAGAGAGAGGCCAGAACCTCACCTGAGTCAGGGTTCTTAGGAACCTCGTTCTCTTGCCTAGAGGCCTCCTGAGCCACATACAAAGTCAGTCGGTGACGGATGGGCCTGGGTCAGGAAAACAGTCTATGTATCAGCCTTATACCTGAACTAACAGCTCCCACTTCTAACTCCCATCCTAGGAGAGATCCCAGCCTCCTCCCAGGTCTCAAGGGAGGGAAGTCACTAAGCAGTTCTTAAGTATTTAATGAACGCCGGACACTAGGGGTAGAAAAACTGGGGAGGGGAACCCCACAAACATCTCTATCCCCAGAAATGGAATGATGCATGTGGGATGGCCACAGAAGGAGGAGGTCACAGGAGCCTAGCCTTTCACCCCAGCCCTGCCAGACTTGGGTTGTGACCTCAGACTGGTCACTGTCCTTCTTGGGCCTGAGTTTCTTCTGTAAAAAGAGGGAGTGGGACTAAGTGGTCTTTAAGGTGACTTCTGGCTTAAACATTGTATGAGCCAGGCATGGTGGCTCACTCTTGTAATCCCAGCACTTTGGAAGGCCAAGGCAGGTGGATCACCTGAGGTCGGGAGTTCAAGACCAGCCTGACTAACCTGGTGAAACACCATCTCTACTAAAAATATGAAAAATTGGCTGGGCACAGTGGCAGATGCCTGTAATCCCAGCTCCTCGTGAGGTTGAGTCAGGATAATCACTTGAACCCAAGGCAGAGGTTGCCGTGAGTCAAGATCACACCATTGCATTCCAGCCTGGGAAACAACAGTGAAACTCCATATTAAAAAAAAAAAAAATGTGTGAAACATACCTGCTAGCTAAGTTAGTAAGAGCCACTACAGTGGGAAGGGGACCCTGTTTGGCAGTGCCCAGCATCTGGCTCTAAGAGTATTGAAAAGGTGGATCCCATCTGCAGCCCTGCAGATTTGGATAAGGTCCTCCTGGTGTGTAAGCTTCAGCAGATCCGGGCCTGTAGAGTGAGACAGGGCCAGACTGAGGAAAGAGGCCTGGGATCAAGGGTGGGAAGCAAGGGACATAGTCTATTAGTCTACAGATAGCCCTAGTGTGCTCAGACATGGGAGTCAGACTTGGATTTAAATCCCAGTTCTGCCAGTTGTTAGCTGTGCGTCCTTGAGCAAGTTATTTAACCTCTCTGGGCACTGTCCTTAAGGGATAGTGTATAAATTATATGGGATAATTTGTGAGATGAGAGCCTAGCACAATGCTGGGCAACTCTTAGTCCCCAATAAAGGTTAGTTGAAGGGCCCACAACAAGCCAAGACAGAGACAGGCTTCCTGCGTGTGTGTCCCACCCACTCTCAGTCCCCTACACGTCTGGCTCCTGCCAGACACTAGCCTCACCAGTGAAGCTGGCCAGCATCCAGCAGTAGCTGGAGAACCGGTGCTGATGCAACCACTGCTGTGTCTCTGAGATGGAGGCTCTATGGTTCAGATCCTGAGGTATCAAATGGATGGTCTAGGTAATACCAGGACCCAGGGACAGAACAAGAAAGGGAAACAGCCCCTCCCTTGGGAGGTCCCAAGTTTGAGAAGGGAGGCTCTTCCTGCCCAGTCCTATCAGGTAAGTTACAGTCTGTGGCCATACCATATCTGGCCACCAGGGGGCAAGGCACCCCATTCTGGAGTGTGAGATGAAGCTGCGGAGAAGGCTTTGGGACAGTGGGGAGTGGGAAGAGGGAGACTCACCTCAACTGGGCTACACCCCAAGGTGTCCAGAGCAAATGGCGGTGAGGAACAGAGCCTGTGAGGAGGAGCAAAGGTTCAAGGACTCTGCAGAGCATTTTGGCCAGTCTCCGTCCACCAACACCCTTCCTCCAGGCCTGCCCTAGGACACAGAGCTTGCTCTTGTCCTCACCCCACACATTCCCCACCAATCCTCAGCCCTGCCCTTTGCTCTATGCCTGGGCTGGGAGCTCTTTTCTTCACTCCCACCCCAAAGGGCTGACAGGAGGTGCTCATCCTGCCTCACCTTTCTGGGGACAGGAGGCTGCAGGAGTCGGGGGAGGTCAGAGCCAGAAAGCTGAGAGGTGGCCAGGGCCTTGCAGGGGACTCCGGCCATGGGGAACACTGCGGGCAAACACACAGCAATGCTGGTCATTGCTCCCTTCTCTCCACCTGTATATTAAGAGCTGACCAGGGGCCTGACAAGTGGACTGAGTTTCCACAGGAAGGAAGAAATTAATGAGCCAGCGGGGATGGGGCAATGAAGAAGGGCCCTGGAGGAGCTGGCCAGGAGGTGCAGCAGTAGGAGGAGGGGGCCAGGCAGAGGGAGCACACAAGGAAGGAGGTGGTGATGGCCTGCGTAGGACAGGTAGCCTGGAGGGCGTCAGCTCCTGGAAGCTTCAACAACCACAGACAGGGCGGAGAGTGTCCTTTGCAGGAAGTGGTGGAGTCCCCGGGGAGCTGTGATGGGCTTGCAGCAGTCAGAGCCCTGGAGGCCTCCATTTCCCCATCTGTACCATGAGGATCTTTTCTCCAACTCTCCCCTCCTGCTCTCGCCCCAACACACGCACCTCCAAGAAGACAGTGCTCTCACAGGTGGTGTGATACTTGTCCCTCTCTTGCAGGGACTGTTTCTCCATCTTCTTGCAGTCCATTTTCAGTGTCCGGTCCACTCCTTTGGGCTGCAGGAGGATGATGACGAAAGCCTCAGGCTCCATTTTTTTTTTTTTTTTTTTTTTTGAGATGGAGTCTCGCTCTGTTGTGCAGGCTGCAGTGCAGTGGCGCAGTCTCAGCTCACCACAACCTCTGCCTCCTGGGTTCAAGCAATTCTCCTGCCTTAGCCTCCCGAGTAGCTGGGACTACAGGCTCATGCCACCACGCCCGGCTAATTTTTGTATTTTTAGTAGAGACGGGGTTTCACCATGTTGGCCAGGCTGGTCTCGACCTCTTGACCTTGTGATCTGCCTACCTCAGTCCCCCAAAGTGCTGGTGTTACAGGCATGAGCCACCGCTCCCGGCCCAAAGGCTCTTTCTTTACCTGCCTGCCTCTCTTCAGTGGCTCTGTTGGATTGGCTGTGAGATAGAGACCAAGCCCCATCCCTCCGTGTACAGAAAAGGAAACTGTCCAAGAGATGGAGCACAGCGGGTTGAGGATCCACAGCAATGTGGGGCTAGAACCCACCCAGCCGGCGAGGCCAAGTGACAGCCCTGCGAGGAAGGAAAGCAGGCCCCACTGCTGCCTGTACCTTAAACACCTTGATGAGGCAGCCAGCCGAGTGCAGGTGGTCCAGCGGCAGCCCCTTGTCACTGTGCCTGAAGGTGTCGATCTAGAGGCGGGAAGAGACGCCTTTCTCTCCACTTTTCTTCTGAGGTGCGAACTGAGATGGAGAAGAAACAAAGAGAAAACGGCGACTCCAGATCCACCCACATGCAAAGGAGTCCATCGAAAACCTGTTACCCACCTGCCACCTGTCAGCCACATACTACTACAGCAACTTTCCATCCCCAACCAGTGTCCATTCTATTTTTATTTATTTTTTGAGATGGGGTCTTGCTCTGTCGCCCAGGCTGGAGTGCAGTGGTATGATCTTGGCTCACTGCAACCTCCACCTCGCAGGTTCAAGCGATTCTCCTGCCTCAGCCTCCGGAATAGCTGGGAATACAAGTGCGTGCCACCATGCCCGGCTAATTTTTGTATCTTTAGTAGAGATGGGAGTTTCATCATGTTGGCCAGGCTGGTCTTGAACTCATGACCTCAAGTGATCCCCTGCCTGCCTCAGCCTCCCAGACTTCTGGGATTGCTGTCATGAACTATAGCTCCTGGCCAAGCTTCCATTCTTTTTTTTTTCTTTTTTTTTTTTGAGACACAGTTTTCGCTTTTGTTGCCTGGGCTGGAGTGCAATGGCGTGATCTCAGCTCACAGCAACCTCCACCTCCTGCGTTCAAGCAGTTCTCCTGCCTCAGCCTCCCAAGTAGCTGGGATTACAGGCATGTACCACCACGCCCAGCTAATTTTGTATTTTTACAGATGCGGTCCCAGGGTCAGCTCCACCTCCACCCAACCAGCTGCTGCTGCTCCGTGTACTGCAGGTGCAGGTCGTCGAACGCCACCTGCACCACACTCTGCAGCCACAGGAGGGCGTGGTGCGCAGTCAGAGGACGCCGGCATTGAGGACCCAGTCTTCACACCCCTGTAGGCCGACCTTCCCACACCTCCCTTCCTACCCCAGCAGGCATTAGGACTTAGAATCACCAATCCGTGTTCAAATGCCCATCTGCCACTCACAACTGTGAACCAGAGAAGTAATCTAGAGATCCTGAGTCTCATCTGTAAAAAGGGGGAGTTAATGCCTTCCCACCCTAGGCACGCCACCCATTTCTTTGCAACATGTCACTGTTGGTCATGTCATTGAACATGTGTAATTACTTGTTTGCCTTAGTAGAATGCAAGCCTCCTGAGGAAGAGAACCATGTCTGTCTCATTACTGATGAATCCTTAGCTCATGGAACATTTTCTGGCATAGAATGGGGGCTAAATAGGTAATTTTTTGAGAAAAAGTCATTGTGAATAACACTGTGTAAATATATTTCCGATTTTATTATTATTTTTATTATTATTATTATTTGAGACAGAGTCTGTTGCTTAGGCTGGAGTGTAGTGGTGCGATCTTGGCTCACTGCACCCTCCGCTTCCTGGGTTCAAGCCATTCTCATGCCTCAGGATCCCGAGTACCTGGGATTACAGGTGTACACCACCATGCCCAGGTAATTTTTTGTATTTTTAGTAGAGATGGGGTTTCACCATGTTGCCCAGGCTGGTCTTGAACTCCTGACCTCAGGTGATCCACCCGCCTCAGCCTCCCAAGGTGCTGGGATTACAGGCGTGAGCCACTGCGGCCAGCCTACACTATGTAAATGTGTTTCTAAATCTCAGTTCTGCTACTTGCTGGCTCTGTGTCCTCGAGAAAACACTTAACTTCTCTGTGCCTGTTTCTTCAACTCTTGCCCCCACCACTGAGCTGTCGACGTGAGAGGGTTCTCCATGACCGTGACATCACTGTGATGACATTGGCTTCTTGCCCAGAGAAACAGTCATACCCAGCCTTTGCCACTTCTGGAGAGGAGTGTACCCACCTTCAGCAGCTGGGGGCACTGGGTGCATCACACAGCTTGGAGCTGCAGAGCATCTGGACCTCATAGGACTGACCTGGGAGGGATTAAGGGGATGCGTGAGCCCCACTCTGAGGGGCAGAGTGGCACCTACCACCTCCAGCTCACCCTGGGCCCAGCTTCCGGAGCTCATGGCCCACTAGCTCCTCCCCTCGCCCAGGCCTAGCATACCCTGGTTCAGGTAGGTGAGGGTCTTCTCCTGCAGCTTCATGCCTGGTGAAGTGGCTGCACAGAGCATGTACTGGAACACGGGGCAGGACAGCTCCGCTCCAGGGATGTTGGACAGCTCCTCCTGCTTCACGTAGGGCAAGGGCAGGGGTTCCCTGCCAGGGAGAGGAGGGCTCTGCCAGCTTTCTGCCCTGTCCATCCCCTTTTCTAAGGGTCTTTGACTCCCTATGCCAGACCTCCCCTCTGGGGAACCCATAGTTTCCTGTAGCAGGCCCCCGAGCTGCAGCCAGGGCCGAAGGGACCCCTGTTCAGCTCCTCGGGCCTCCAGGAGGCCTCCCTGAAGGGGCTGATCCTAGATTTGTGGCTGTTCTACTTAACAGCTGCCATCAGTTACTTATCTTTGCAACCTCGAAGTTTGCCTGATACTGAGTAAATTCCCAATAAAAATGTCCTAAGTGGGATCAGGGTGTTTTTGAGATGTCCCAGGACACACTGAACTCCAGGTACATTTGGCCACTTCTCCATCTCCAGAGGAGCCCAGGAACGGGAGCCCCACTCCCCTCAGCTTGAAATGGATGAGGTCCGCCCCAACTTCAGACCAGCACCTTCCTGGGGACCTGGGGGATCCAGCCCTTATCTGAGCAGGCTGCTGGGGGGCCCAGGGTATAGATCCCCAGGACTGGGCCATAAGTGCTCCGGCTGGTTGTGCCAAAACAGCATCTTGGAGAGGGAGCAGGGCCGGCTGTGAAACAGCTCAGTATGGGATTGGGCTGCACACACTGGGCCCCCCACCTGGGGCCTCCACCTTTATACACAGAAGCACACCCGCAAAAGGGTGGGGTGGGGCCTGGACCTCTTATTGGCTGAGCACCCAGGGCTCTCACACACTCCAGACCTGTGGGGGCAACCCAGGTTGGGGGGAATCAAGATCTGGGTCCTGAGGGCTCCCCAGCAATCATTAACTTGAAGGGGAGGGTACAGCAAAACAAAGTCAGAAGGATGGATGTCCAGTCCTCTACTGGTCCCCAAGAGGCCCAGGGGCAATGAGGGGCACCCTCAGGCCTCAAGACTGGCCCCAGATCCATAAGCCACACAGAGTCCTGGAGACCCCTGGGATAAGCCCCTCCCCTGACCCCACGGGAGAAGCCTGTCCACTCTAGGGGACAGGACAGGCAGACACACAGCCTACAGGGACCTACAAAAGGGCCTCTGATGCCCACTGCCCTCCCTCCCTCCTCTACCTGACAACACACACACAAACACACACACACACACAAACACACACACACACACGCACACATACATGCACTGGTGGCAGGACACCAGTCCTTTAGCTGGGGGCTATCTAGCTAGGGGACTGGAGTTTACAGAACACAGCCCAGCTTGTTGTGGAAACACTCCAGGGGCGGTGCTTCCAGGAGAGGGAGGTGTGCCCAGGAGGGCTCCCCGTTAGGGCAACCCAGGAGCTCCAGTGGGCTGGTCCTGTTGCCCCTTCCTTGCCCTGGGGCTTGGAGCAGGCCATGTTTATGGACAAATACAGCCAGCCTGGGGGCAGGCCTCTTTCCCCACACTGGCCACCTGTTGTCACTGTACACAGACAGTCCCAGTCCCCTGCCCACCTCCTACTACTGTGTTTGGTATAAACAGAACTAGGGCAGAGAGCAGAGATGGGGTACAAAAATGTGGCTGACTCATGGGACTCTAGCTACCCAGGCTCCCAGATACTAGGGGGCCTGCCTAGGGGGCAGCAGAGCCAAACAGACGCCCTGTCCCCTGCTCTGCCACCTGCATCTCCAGGCACCTGGTGCTTGGTCCCACGGGCTTTCTCCCCCCAGGAGACTGGATGGAATCCAAGTGGGGAGGACAGAGGAGCAGAGGGCGATGGAGGCATTCCTGCCACTGGGGCCAAAGAAGCAGCCGGAGGCCCTGAGGTCCCCTCCATACATTATCCCCAAGGCTGTGGGGACCTACCCCACGCCCCGAGTTGGATTCCAGGCTGGGAGGCACCCTCAAACCCTTGGGGAGGGCAGAGCAGGATCCCAGGAAGAGGGGGAGAGGAGAGTAGGAGGGGTCCCTGTGTGGCTTGATGCTGGCCTGCAGGGAGTCGTGCCTGTCTGAGCAAGGTGGGGCCTTTTTGTACTCCAACCAAAACATTCTGTTTTGTTTCCTATTCCCAGACGACATTCCAACCTGGAGAGCTGGAGACTGAAGTTTGCCCCTCCCTCAAAGAAAGGACGGGCTGGGAGAGGAAGCTGTCTATTCGTTCATTCATTCAACAAACCCTTCTTGAGTGCCTACCATATGCCAGGCTGTCTCTCAGGATACCTGGGTGGATAGAATCCTGCCCTATCCAGAGCTCAGACACCCCACGCTCCCCGCATGCAGCTGGTCAAAAGGGCGGGGCCCTGAGTTCCAGGCAAAATTATGATGAAAGGAGTAGATTGGAGCATGTAGGATGTTTTTCACTTACAGGACACACACACACACACACACACACACACACACACAGCTGACAATACCATATGGCAATCACTGTGTGGTCTCTGCCTCTGTGTACACAAATGTCTCCACCCCAGAAGTGAGGTTAAGGGGTCCCTAGTCCCAGTTAAATGTCCCTGGCACCTCCGGGTACACAGTTTACAGGGCACCATCTGCCCTGAATAGCGCCCTCTGGAGTTAGACCGTGAGTAAGGCTGGCTCAAACCCTCAGTCTTTTCTACCTGAGGTCCTCTCTAGCACCACCCTAAGTCTCTCCTGGCGAAGACTCTCTGCTCACATTTCAGACTTGTGCTTGTTTCTTAGCCCTTCCCACAGCCCCTGCAGCTGACGCTCACATTCTCCCTGTCTGTCTCTGGGCTTTGCAATGCTCTACCAAGGTCCTTCATGGTAATTATCCAACGTGCAGTGAAGGTTTGTGTACTTTGTCTGATGTCTTTCTTCCCACCAGAGTGAAAGCTCCCAGAGGGAAGGGACTAAGAAATGTACACTAGTGTTGCAGTTAAGAGCACGTTTCTTTTCTTTTCTTCCTCTTCTTCCTCTTCCTCTTCTTCTTTTTTTCTTCTCCTTCTCTTCCTCCTCCTCCTCCTTCTTCTGTTTTTTTTTTTTTTTTTTTTTTTTTTTTTTTTTGAGACCAAATCTCACTCTGTCACCCAAGCGGGAGTGCAGTGGCGTGATCTCAGCTCACAGCAACCTCCGCCTCCTGGGTTCAAGTGATTCTTGTGCCTCAGTCTCCAGAGTAGCTGGGACTACAGGTGCCTGCCACCACACCTGGATAATTTTTGTATTTTTAGTAGAGACAGGTAGGTATTCACTATGTTGGTCAGGCTGGTCTTGAACTCCTGACCTTAGGTGATCCACCTGCCTTGGCCTCCCAAAGTGCAGGTGCTGGGATTACAGGCATGAGCCGCTATACCCAGCCAAAGGCCTGTTTCTTTCTTTTTTTTTTTTTTTTTTGAGACGAAGTCTCACTCTATTGCACAGGCTGGAGTGCAGTGGCATGATCTCAGGTTCAAGCAATTCTCCTGCCTCAGGCTCCCCAGTAGGTGGGATTATAGGCACCTGCCATCATGCTCACCTAATTTTTGTATTTTTAGTAGAGATGGGGTTTCACCATGTTGGTCAGGCTGGTCTCAAACTCCTGTCCTCAGGTGATCTGCCCGCCTCGGCCTCCCAACGTGCTGGGATTACAGGTGTGAGCCACCGTGCCAGGCCGGGTCTGTTTCTTTAGTAGGCTGTTCTTCAGTGCTCAGTGTGACTTCAGAGTGCTTTTCAAACTTTCTTACGTAGTATATACTATTTTTTTTTCTGTTACTCTATTACTGATCCCCATTCTATAGATGGGGAAACTGAGACTCAGAGAGGTTAGGTAGCTAACCCAGGCTCACACAGCTAGGAGGAAACAGAGCTAGGATTTGAACCCAGGGCATCTGAGTCACAGTCTCTGCATTTTTTTTTTTTTTTTTTGAGATGGCATCTCTCTCTGTTGCCCAGGCTGGAGTGCGGTGGCGCAATCTCGGCTCACTGCAACATCCGCCTCCCGTGTTCACGCCATTCTCCTGCCTCAGCCTCCCAAGTAGCTGGGACTACAGGCACCCGCCACCACGCCTAGCTAATTTTTTGTATTTTTAGTAGAGATGGGGTTTCACCGTGTTAGCCAGGATGGTCTTGATCTCCTGATCTCGTGATCTGCCCGCCTCAGCCTCCCAAAGTGCTGGGATTACAGGTGTGAGCCACCACGCCCGGCTAGTCCTTGCTCTCAATCACTACTCTATGCCCGACTCTTCAGGATACATATGTGTGGGCTTTTATTTATTTTTCTTTGAGACAAGGTCTCACTTTGTCTCCTAGGTTAGAGTGTAATGGTGCGATCATGGCTCACAGAAGCCTCAACCTCCCTCACTCAAGCAATCCTCCTACCTCAGACTCCCAAGTAGCTGGGACTATATGCTGGAGCCACCATGCCTGGCTAATTAAAAAATTTTTGTTTTTTTTTTGAGACGGAGTCTCACTGTCACCCAGGCTGGAGTATAGTGACGTGATTTCGGCTCACTGCAACCTCCACTTCCCGAGTTCAAACGATTCTCCTTCCTCAGCCTCCTGAGTAGCTAGGATTACAGGCACGTGCCACCACTCCAGGCTAATTTTTTATATTTTTAGTAGAGACGGGATTTCACCATATTGGCCAGGCTGGTCTCGAACTCCTGACCTTGTGATCCACCAGCCTTGGCCTCCCAAAGTGATAGGATTACAGGTGTGAGCCACCGCACCCGGCCCTACAAAATTTTTTTGTACAGATGGGGTCTCACTGTGTTGCCCAGTCTAGTCTCAAACTCCTTGTCTCAAGTGATCCTCCTACTTCGGCCTCCCAAAGTGCTACAGGCATAAGCCCCCATGCCCAGCCTTTTAAAAACAAATATTGGGCCAGGGGAGGTGACTCTTCCTGTCTATTTTCATTGTGAAGCCTTGATCACCAGAAGGATACTAGGAGTCCACTACTTGGTCCTCTGTGTCTAGTATGCTGCCCTCAGGAGCCAGGCAGACTTCCCTAAGACACAGGAATGACCCAATTTCTCCTCTTTGGAGAACACTCCATGGCCACCTGTTACCTTCAGTGCCATCCTCAAGCTGGGCTGTGGCGTCCCTGGGTAACTATGGGTCATATTCCAGGCTATCCATGGCACACAATGGTTAGTGCTAAAAATCGTATTTTTGGTAGGAAAACTAACACAGATATTCTTGGAGTCAAATGCAAGGCTTGCACCAATGTTTAAAATAGAGCCATGTCTTTAAATCCCTCTCAAGCTTGGAGTGAACCACTTTGCCTGCTACCCCCTCCCCGCCCCGCCACCCATGGTATCTCTGAATTGCTCTGCAGGGCTCCAGTGAATGGGTTTGAGAAGCCCCTTTGTGCAGAGAAAATCAGCTTCCTGATCCAGCATTCAAGGCCGTTTGTTCACTTTTTCCTGCCTTTGGCACTCACCACCTCTCTCTCTGGGCTTTCCAGTAGCTCCGGAACAGGCTGTTCTGTTTCACACCTCTATGCCTTTGCCTAGGCTGTTCCCTCTGCCTAGGATATTCTGGTCCCCTCTGTCTTCCAGTCCACTCAATGGCCCCCATTAGCTCAGCTTGATGTGGCCTTCTGTATTACCCCTCTCTGGGTCAGAATCTACAGAAGGGCCTCGAATGCAGGTACTAGGTGCCCCCGGTGCCCAGGACCATTCCATGCACTTGGTAGGACCTCATGGTTTAGATGTTCTCCAATGCAGACACTTGAAGGCCCGGCCTGAACCACTGGGTTGCCCTGGTGCTGCTTTCTGTGCAGTCTGCAGGGGGCAGTGTGGGCCCAGGCCAGCCACAGGTCACCAGGCTGCTTCAGGTGGGTCTAGACTCCCCCGCCACAGGATCTCTCCCCAGGCGTTAACCCCGAGGGAGGGGTTAAAGGCAGGCTCATCCTCTCTGCCTCGAAGTCTCCTGGGCATCACCACACTCATGCTTGTCCCACACAGTAAGGCATGGGCACCCTCACCGCTAACACCCCATCTAGCTGCGACCAGATTTCATCCTCCCTCCTTTCCATACGCTCTCGGCCACAGCCCTTCCCCAGCCTGCGCAGGGCTTCCTCTCCAGCAAACGATCCTCCCTGAAGAATTCAGAGGTCCACAGTGCTCATCTCTCCAAAATTCTAACCCTCAACCATTCCCTCCTCCGCAGGGCTCCACCCCTTTGCTTACCCTAAAGTAATGCTCTTGCTGTTACCTTGGTAACAGATGCTTTGTGGGTGGGTAGGGGGACTAGACTAGAGGACAGGAGCAGTGGCTTCAGGACACTGTTGGAAGCACAGGGGTGGGGGCTCAGTGTAGACAAACTGGCACAGGGCTGGGGAGGGGCAGCCAAGGGCTAGGACGCCCCACCCCTACCCCACCATGGCTGCTGTCAGCCCCGTGTCTCCAGCCTCAGGAAGAAAAGAAACAGAACAGAAGAGGACGTGATCCTGGAGAGAGGGGTTTTCTTCATTGAGGAAAAGGAAACAGCTATAACCTCATTATCCCCTCGCATAAGAACAGCTCTCCCAGAGATCCTGGCTTTTTGGTAGGGAGAGGGGGCGGCAGGAGGGAGGGCGTGAGGGATTGCATACACAGAGCCCATGTTGTTCCCTCCAGGAGTCCTGGGGCACAGAGCGAGGGAACAGCTCACCCAGGGCCCGCTAGGGACAGTGCCACGGGCAGTGGGAGGGTGGCTCCATGCCAGTGTCCCAAGCTCCAGGGACTGGAGGCAGCAGGGGGTGTGGGCGGGGCCTTCTGCAGCCCCTGGGGACCTGGCTGTCCCAGATGCCACAACCGGGAAGTATGTCAGGCACTTGCGTAAGAGCCTTCTGTATTTCCATAAAATCATAATTACCGCTGCCTGCCATGAGCCTTAGCTCATTAGAGTGGTATCTGCCTCTCGGGCCCCCAGGTGGGCTGGTGGGGGGAGGTAGGGGACACTGGGACAAGACCAGGCCTCTCACTGTGGTCTCTGCATCCCTGGCCCTGCTGGGCTTGGACCCCCTTCCCTTCCCCAGCTGGGAGACAGGAACACAGACTCAGCTCCCAACCACATTGGGTGCCTCCACACTAGGCATCCTGATTCTAAAGCTGCAAGGAAAGGCCACTCATGTTTTCCGTCCTGGGTGACCCATGAGGCACAGGCCACAAATGCAAAGGGCTTGGACTGGAGGTGTTGATGCAAGGATCATCACTATGGGAGGAGAAGCAATTCTTCACATCAGAGAATCTCAGCCACTCAGAGAGGAGAGTCCCTGGGAGTAATATAGGCCAGTGGCTCTTAATCTTTTGGGGATCTCAGATGCCCTGAAGAGCAGCTGAAAGCTCAACTCTCCCCAGAAAATGTTTATTATCCTCCGTAATTTTACACAGCTTCAAGGTGTTCATGAACTCCCTGAAGCTCACTCACAAGTCCAAGGCTAAAAATCCCCAATAATAATATTACTATTAACAATAATTAGTAGGGGCCGGGCGCGGTGGCTCAAGCCTGTAATCCCAGCACTTTGGGAGGCCGAGACGGGCGGATCACGAGGTCAGGAGATCGAGTCCATCCTGGCTAACACGGTGAAACCCCGTCTCTACTAAAAAATACAAAAAAATAGCCGGGCGAGGTGGTGGGCGCCTGTAGTCCCAGCTACTCGGGAGGCTGAGGCAGGAGAATGGCGTAAACCCGGGAGGCAGAGCTTGCAGTGAGCTGAGATCCGGCCACTGCACTCCAGCCTGGGCGACAGAGCGAGACTCCGTCTCAAAAAACAAACAAACAAACAAACAAAAAAAAACAATAATTAGTAGTAATTAATAGTAACTAATAATAACATAAGAATTAACAGGCTGAGTTCAGTGGAACATGCCTGTAGATCCAGTTACTTGGGAGGCTGAGGTGGGAGGATCACTTGAGTCAGGGAGGTAGAGGCTGCAGTGAGCCATGATTGCGCTACTGCACTCCAGCCTGGGCAGCAGTGTAAGACCTTGTCTCAGAATAAATAAATGAATAAAATAATATCCATTTACTGTGCCCTTATTCTGTCCATCCCTTTATTTTTTTATTTTTTATTTTTTGAGATTGAATTTCACTCTTGTTGCCCAGGTTGGAGTGCAGTGGTGTAATCTCGGCTCACTGCAATCTCCACCTCCCAAGTTCAAGCAATTCTCCTGCCTCAGCCTCTCGAGTAGCTGGGATTACAGGCGCCCACCACCCCATCTGGCGAATTTTTGTATTTTTAGTAGAGACGGGGTTTTGCCGTATTGGCCAGGCTGGTCTCGAACTCCTGACCTCAGGTGATCCACCCGCCTTGGCCTCCCAAAGTGCTGGGATTACAGGCATGAGCCACCGCGCCCAACCTGTCCATCTCTTTACGTATATTAACTCATTTAATCCTCAAGAGTGCTAAGAGATACATCATTATTGCCCTCATTTTAATCCAACTCCTCATTTCAAAGTAATCGAACCAATTCTGCCAGTCTGACAAGAAGGAAACTCAAGTGCCTTTAGAGATAGCTCTCTGCCCAAGGTCACAAAACAGGAAGCAAAAGGCAGAGCTGGGCTGAGGACTGGTCTCTTTTCATGTGCTAGACATTGTGCTGCATGCAGATTTGAAGTCATCCCTGTCCCAGGGCTCCCAAGAGTCTGCTGCCCACTTTCCCAACAAGATGCACCCTAGTAGTTCTATCGCCACTTCTGAGCGAGCCCTCCCAGAGTGTGGCTGCCATTCATCCCCCAGCAGCACCTGGCCCTCATTCTGCCTGCCCCTCATTTCTGCCCTCCGAATCTGAGATGGGGCAGTGCTCCTTCCTTCCCAGGAGAGGCTGCTTCTGCCTCGTCTCTGATCTGCTGCAGTGGGAGTTGTCAGTACTAAGAGCAATGACTCAGACTTAGTTCAGGAGAGACCGCTCTGAAACACAAAGGCAGCAGGCCAGGAAGGACATCCAAAGGTCATGGCATCCAGCCCCCTGCCTCCGCCATGCTCGCCCCACCTCAGCCTTCTGATGTCCAGACTAGATGGGCCCCGCAGTCCTCCAACTGCCCTGGCTTCCTCGGTTGCCAGCACTACAGGTTCCCCTGGGAATTCTTCTCTGTATCTAGTTAACATCTCTTTGTCCAGGAATCACCACTTCTGGGTTGGTTCCCCCACAGAATACCAGGCTCCAAATGGCCAAGGAGAGTGAGAGAAGGAAGCAGTTTTCTTCTGTCTGCCTCAGAGAAAGCACGGGAAGGGACAAATTTCTCAGAAGAAAAGAGGGAAAGAAAAATAATAGACTTTCCTTGACTAGACATGGTGACATGTGCCTGTCTGTAATCCCAGGACTTTATCAGGGAGGCCAAGGCAGGAAGATGGCTTGAGGTCAGGAGTTCAAAATGAGGCTGGGCCAACAAAGTGAGACCCCATCTCTACCAAAATAAAAACTTTTTTTTTTAATAAAACTTTCCTGTCTTGTCTGGGCTAAGTGCCACTCTGTACTATCATCTCATTCGTTCTAGCAGTGGGGTAGGCACAACTACTGTTTTTCAGATGAAGAAACCAAGGCTGTAGGCCAGACACGGTGGCTCATGCCTGTAATCCCAGCACTTTGGGAGGGCGAGGCAGGTGGATCACCTGAGGTCAGGAGTTCCAGACCAGCCTGGCCAACATGGTGAAACCTGTCTCTACTAAAAATACAAAAAATTAGTGGGGCATAGTGGTGGGCGCCTGTAATCCCACCTACTTGGGAGACTGAGGCATGAGAATTGCTTGAACAAGGAAGCGGAGGTTGCAGTGAGCCGAGATCCTGCCACTGCACTCCAGCCAGGGTAACAAAAGCTAGACTCCGTCTCAAAACAAACAAACAAACAACAACAACAAAAAAACAAGGCTCTAAAAGATTGCATTATCTGCCCAAGGTCACACACTTAATGAGTGACCATAGCGGTACTGGACGCTAAGGAACCCAAAGCCCCTGCTCTTTGGGAGGAGACGGGGCATCTCCCCCAGAAGATCTCCAAACTCAGAAGAAGGCCC